>NC_090875.1:5484725-5489725 GCF_036669935.1 Montipora foliosa | reverse complement strand
TTATACTTGTACTGCACCTATCAACTTCTTTATGCGAGCCGAAGCATCTGTAGTGACCTCAATAATGTTTAGGAGACCCTTCAGCCTGGTAAGGATATTTTGGAGTGCCTGCTTCTCCATGTTAACAGATTTCATTTGAGTCTCTCTTTTATCAAGTACTTCTAGATCAATAATAAATGAAGTTGTCATTTCCATAAGAAAATAGCAGTGAAGCCAGGCGAGTCACACTGCCCATCTCCACATACCACAAGCTCCTTTCCTGTCAGCTGTCCGAAAATTTTCTTCTGTTGCCAGTCCCACCACTCGGAGATTATAGAGATGAGATACAGCCTCTGGGCTCTGAAAAATGTTGATTTGGATGGGAATGACCACCCCAAGAAGCGTGCAATCTTTGCAATCTAGGAATAATTGCAGCGGATGTCTGCAGATTGTTGACCACGGCACCATTCACTTTATAGGATGACCAGAATCTGCCCTTATGTCCCGATGGACAAGGCCATTTCAAGAGCACACTTGTACCCCACAGGGTGTACTCCACTCTTGTCTGCTGCTGACATCCTAGATGTTGGCACTTACTAACAAAGACTTCCACAAGTAGATCAAGAGAGCAGAGCACCTTTGTTCCTTGAACAAACCCCAGCTCCTTGCTGTAATTTTCATGCTCTTACCATTGGGTGGCCACTGACACATGAAACCGGTGTGATATTGGCACTTAGGCTCTCATTCTCGTCTCTGTCAGGGTTGTCTGTTTGAGTTGACACAGAGATCACTTCTACTTTAGTTGGTTCTGTTGAAGGCTCACTTTCATCATCCACTATCCCTGACAGCTCAAACAAGACTACACTGTTTTCCTCCACTGTCTTCTCATGCTCACTATTAGAGTCGCTCTCTTCCCTACAAGTTATATGATTAAAGTGCATTCAAATACATTTTAACAATAATTTTAAACAATCATTGATCAGGCCCAGTTGTTTCTGTGTGAGGGAATGGTTGGTAATCAATTACAAATGTTTCAGGGAGGATACAAAACATACAAACTAATAGGACACAAGACATACACGTACAGTGCACAATTATTCACAATTCAATAGAGCATTTTCACTCATGTGACTAAAATAAATGCTAATTTGATGAAACAAAAGAAACTATTTGCATAAAAATAGAGTTCAATTCCCAGTGGATTGGTTTGGAAAACCAACATGGCCATCGTTTCTTTCTTTTGGTACACCAACATGGATGCTGTGACGTCATGTGAAAACGCTCTATATGAAGTTACTGTGGTTTTGGCTTTGGCATCTGTAATAGTGAGGTTCTGCGATAAATATTTAACAATTATTCTTTGAAATCGAGGTGAATAGTGGTAGAATATTTACCGAGCCGCAATGCGGCAAATAAATGTTCTGCCACTTTTCACCGAGATTTCAAAGAATAATTGTTTTAGTATATACTCACGAAGTGATCTCAACAGCAATTGCAGAAAAAAACCATCCAAAGTCGATTTAATTGGCATTTCAATTCATGCGTGGGAAACGTGCAAGTGGCACAAAGCATGCGCGGAAGTGTTTACAGAAACTTCAAACATGGCAAATCTAAATAACCTTCGTTAAAAGCCTCCTCACAAAGTGCAAAATGGTCATTTAGCACTGTTTAAATCAGCAATCTAAATCGAAAGTCTGCTTGTTAAAACATTTTCACCGTTCAAAGTTTTTTAGGTTCATTTGAAATGGAAATTGAAAGTGCAGTTGGTAAAGGATCCACATGAAATGGTGGCTGTAATTGTGGTGAGCGTTGTAAAATGACCCGTCTTTTTTCCTTGCAACTATGTGGAACTTTCTTAAACATTTTTTTAATTCCTCAATTTCAGTTAGAAATTCGTTTCAGTGGGCGACCAGCCCTACAAGAGCAAATTGCTCCGAGAGAAGATTGTTTAATTTTCAGCAATAATTATCTGGAAAAACGAAGTCAAACACTAGTTGGCAAAAGTATGAACTCTTCTCTTACCTTTGAAAACTTTCAGGCCAAATTTTGTGGCCTTCTTTGTCTTCTGTAGCTCAGCATCATTTTGTATTCTCAATATTTCCGATTCATAAATGCTGGCGAGTGTACGCCAGCCATTTTGTTTTGTTTGGATCAAGCATTATTCACTCTGTAGGGAGTGAATAATGCTCAATTACTCCGAGATAGCGAACCAATCAGATTGCTTGAAACACCAAGATCACTGAGTGAGTATATACTAAATATTGATAATGTCCGGCCTTGGACTGACAGTTACACTCTATTTATAATATTGTTTCTAGCTTGCCACTTGCATACAATTCTATATGTAAACTTACCCCCAATATTCTTCATCACTATATTTACTAGAGCTGCAGCTGCACTCAACGTTTTCGTCAAGTTTGCTCAATGCATCTGATAAAGCTGACAAATTGCTAAACAAAATAGAACAGCAATAAATTATGTTACTGGAGGACAAGCAATCAACAAGAGAGCTGTCAAGTGTTTTAAAAAATATACTTTCTAAACTAGATTTTTACAAAATATTACTGCAGAGTAATGAAGCAGAATAGAAAAGACAAAAAAAGTGCTGCCTTTTTTGAAAATCCCTGAACTATAATGTCAGAATGCAAGATTATTACAAGAAACAATATCATTACAATATTATCCTTCAACACTCACAAGTTATCATTCTCCCTGTCTGAACCGCTACTACTGCTGTCATCAGTGGGTGAGTCAAACCCTGTTATGTTGAGAGAACCCGGAAAACTAGGTACAGTCATAGAATCTGCATCAAGTAAGGTTTACATTTTCAGTGGGATAAGATGTTCAGGTCAATGTTTTTGCCCTCATTTAAATACAGCTGCGCACCAGCAAATGTTGTTTCCATTGCATCGTTTACATACGAAAAGACATTCTGTATGGATCCATAACCTACTTTACTCTCACCTCGAATCGGCCACGGTGACAGTCCTTACGGGGCTTTCTTCAGCTAGAATTTGAGGGCCCCTCTTCAGTGGAGTAGACATTATCACAGAACCACTAAAATTCAACAGGATGCAAGCATTTCAATTCTTGCAAACGTCGCGGACACGTAAATATAACCAAATACTGTACTGTACCTTGATTGGTGTTGGAAACGTCTTTCAGTCTTTTTGCGGTAAACTATTTAGATTACGGAAAACATATAGGTTAGAATCAATAACGTATACATAAATAGACAGACACGTTCAAACAAGAGCAATATAATTTCTCACTTCTCCTGTCTTCGTAGCTCAAGTTAGAGCAATTGCTGTAGGAGAGCAGTATCAGACGGGTACGCAGACTTTGGTTTATGCATTTTAAAAGTCCTTCTTTACATAAATACGTCCATGAGCCTGATTCCAATTTTTCTTTGAGTCACTTCGCTTAGACAAACTTCTCTCAAAACTTCGTGGCAACAAGGTCTTTCTGCCACTGCCGTAAGGCCGCGAAAAATTCCCAAAAGCCCGTATACTTGTGAAATAAACAGTATTTCTACTAAAGTACATACAACACTACCGATCGCTGTGAGTTAAAGAGCATATGAGTGCTAAAGAACGATGATGGATGCGGATTCCTTTTCGACCATGAGGACATCGCACTATTTTGATTTCTTGACAGGCTGAACAATTTTCAAACCATGGAGCATGCACATGAGGCGTGGCACAACTCCTTTAATCCAGCTTCTCCATTTACTTGTTTCATGAATTAAAAAACATTTAAATTTTATGTGCTTAGGCTCATATCGTCGGAACCAAACGCAGCATTTCAAGAATATTGCACGAGAATCAGTGCATGTTTGCAATGCTTTGGATCGATTTAGAAAGGAATTCAACAGGAACGAATTATAGAGGCGATGTAGCTTGTAGATAGACAGCCTATATTTTAATGAAAATTAAAGCTACATATATGCTGGAACAAAACAATATAAGCTTAAATTACGTTGAAACTTAAATACTACAGGAATCTGTACATTATTTACAGACGAAAAGTAGTAGTAAAATCAATTGTCTCGTGTCTACAATCGTTAATTCAAACTAACCTCAGTTAACATGCACTCTTCTTCATAGAAATCCTTGAAGCACACTTGCGTTGTTGCTTCCTTGCATTTTCGCGCTGGGTTCAAATCGCCTGGATCTGCACTTGCAAACAACACTCCTTGTGAAGGTTTTCCTGGCCAGACGTAGCAATGCTTGCTTGCCTTTTGATCGAGATTATCCCTCCTTTCAACACTACAATTGACTTTCTTGACGACTCGAAGCCTTTGGAACTAGTGTTTCATTTCTGTCGGCACTGGAGATCTCCTTTCCAAGCAGCGACTCAAGATTAAAACAAGCTTTAGTTTTGTTTCGCCCACCTGATGTCGTCAGCTGACGCCTAAAGTCTTTGCTTGCGATACCTTTAGCACGCAGTAAGCAAATTTCCTCTTTCGATTTTGGAGAAACAAAAACCTGTTCGATTATTTTAGTCGTAGTTGACTCACAACATTCCGCCTATTCATTGCAGGACTGTGAGCCACCAAATTGTAAATGACATCATCCTTTTTTGGCGCGAAATGCAAATGAAAACCTTGCAAGCGAGACAAGTTGACCTATCACATCCGAAAAATCACGCTGTGCTCGCCAAAACATTTTTTCTTGGGATTCTCGTGAGGTCGACTTCTGGCAAGTCTATTCCAAGGTAATGTAAACATTTGCAACCAAAAGCAAAAAGTCATGTACGCGATACAGTCATATTATATTTCTAACTGAAGAACGTGTTGTAAATAATAGCTTTTGTGGAAAAACGTTTTATCCTGGTTGTTTTGTTGCTACAATTCAATTGCTAACATTTTCGACGCCATATTGGATGTTGTTTCACTCGGTGGATCTAAAACACAGGCCACAGTCAGGTCACAGGTCAGTGAGACCACTCTCTTTCCAGTTATTAATTCCTCTAGGAAGTGTTATTATTTCAGACTGCTGGAAATCATATAAAGAAAAGCT
>NC_090875.1:5452225-5467225 GCF_036669935.1 Montipora foliosa | reverse complement strand
CTTACTATCAATTTACTATTATTTTAATATCTTACCGTCTGTGTGTGTACTGTGTTGTAAATTGTATACATACAAGTACGAGTTTGGTTTATCTGGGTGCATGCCAAAACACAAACAGTTTCATGACTGTCGCACTCATTTCATTCCATAACATTTCATTTCACTTCTGTCTTCAGTTCCAATTTGAAATTGAACTCTTCACTTTTTACTGACGATGAGGGATCAGCAGAGGAGTCAGAAGACAGTTCTTCTGAAATTGTGAGGTATGAAATAAAGTTGAAGTGCACTTTGAATAGTTTACAGAACAAGTCAGTTACCCATGTTTTTATGTTGATAATATATTTTGAATTTATATTATCTCTTGCACATGAAGTACATGTAAAAACAGTTTATTAGTAACTGCAAGAAACAATGCTTAAAATTTGTTACAGCATTATATAGATATCCCTACCTTTGGAATTGTTTTATGATAACAGCCTTCTCAAATAGTGTCCACCAGATCACAACTAGTTCTGGGGTTTGGTTTTACCTTTTATACATGTATCATACAGGAAGAGATGCTGAATGAGGGGACAGATCTTCTTAATTGAACAAACTGACTGTTTAGTAAAATGTTTGAATACGACTACAGTCATGTTAATGTTTTGTTTTGTTCAGATACAAGAAGCTATATAATTCTGCCATCCAACAGTTGAATGCTGATGACTCCATTTCAGATGATAGTGGTGCTGAGTCTGAGGAAATGGAGTAAGTACATGTAGATTTTAATGTGAAAATTGAAACACCTTCCCATTATTTTTTCCCTACCTTTTGTTCATTAATTGTTATTTACTTTTTAAGGTAACATTTATTTTTTTGATCTCTTTCAGTCTGAATTTCATTGAAAGCAATTCGTCTGATGATGAAAGTTTGATGGAAGATGTGGGCACTCTTGTGGAGGAATCTGATGTTGAGATGCCTACAGAAGATATTCCATGTGTGGAGGATAGACCAGATGTTTCATGTGTGGATGACAGACCAGATGTTCCATGTGTGGAGGACAGACCAGATGTTCCATGCGTGGAGGATAGACCAGAATGTGGGCCTCACCGCAAACTAAGCAGAGGTGAAGACCTCTTCAAGTTTCGTAAAGAGGTTAAACTTGCCAGAGAGAGAAAGTTTATCTGCTCCCTAGACCTTTTTCTAAAGTTGTTTGAGGGAAGTTGTAAGACACCTGACTGTGACAAAGCCCTACAGGTCAAACATCACTTTGTGGGAACAACACTTGTTGTAAATACATGGTGCAAGGATGGACACACCTTCAGGTTTGCCTCATCTGAGGAGTTAAATGGCATGTTTAGCAACAACTTACAGGCTGCAGCAGCAATCCTTCTGTCAGGCAATAATTTCAGCAAAGTCAGTCGAATGGCTGACTTCATGGGCCTGTCCTTTCTGTCATCTTCAACTTTCTATCGTATGCAGCGACTATATTTGTTTCCAGCAGTTGAGGAGTGGTGGTCCTGGATGCGTGAAGAGTTGGTGAAGGAGTTTGCTGGTTCTGAGGTAGTTGTGGGTGGAGATGGACAATGTGACTCTCCTGGGTTCAGTGCCAAGAACCTATGTTATTTCCTGATGGAAATAACCTCAAGTTACATCCTAGAAATTGAGGTGAGGGACAAGCGTCACGTGGGCCTTGCATCTACAAACATGGAAAAGGACGCTTTGAAAAATGCATTATCCAGGCTTAAAAATGTACTTAATGTCGTTGAGTTGGCAACTGATGCATCATCTTCCATTAAAAAGCTTATTGGTAAGTCAACATTATTGTTGTGATATCCTTACTTGTGTTGTAAGTCAAAACAGAAAATATAGAGTAATGTAATGTTTTATAAATAGACTGACTATTCTAGTAACAGACACACTTTACCAGTATCTTGTTTGTCAGGCAGAGATAGATCAAACAGGCAGATCAAATATGCTATACCTATTAGTATAATTGGTAGCTTTTATTATTAGTATTATTGTTACTATTACTGTTAGTATTGTTATTTTTGTTAGTGTTGTTGTTATTATTATTATTATTATTAGTAGTAGTAGTAGTAGTAGTAGTAGTAGTATATACCACACACGTGAATAGTGCTTTTCGCACGTACTGATTGGCTAGCTTGGAGGTGATTAGGCAAGTAGTATTCACCTCCGAGCAGCCGAAGAAAAACAAAAGGACTTTTGTCGGCATGTTGTCACAAAGAAAGTTACTCTTTGGGCTGCTAGTTATTCAGCCTGTGTGGTATATACTAAAACAATTATTCACCTCAGTGTCGGTGAAAGTGGTGGATATTTACCTCCACTTCGGTGAGTAATTGATAATTACTATTATTATCGATGCAAAAATGAGAATTTGATGCACGTAGCAAAATTTGTAAGAATCCTATCTTAATTTTTTACGTTGCTATTTTCACACAGCAAATGAGTTTGGGGAAGTCTTTCATAGCCTTGATGTTTGGCACAAGTCCAAGAGCATCAGGAAATGCTTGGCCAAGGTACTCCGTATGCATTTGCAGTAAAATCACCGAGTTTACAGCTTGATGTAAACAAAAAAGAAGGGATTATTGTCATACCCTACAGCTGTGACTGTAGTGCTTCTCTTTGGGAGGGGTGCAAGAAGGTTCAACATTTTACAGTGTACTTGCACAGACCCAATTTCATCAAGAACCTAAATGATTACTGTGGGTTATACAATTTCTCTAATGTTGTTTGGATAACATATAAATTCAATTACATAATATTATTGCACTTTGTCAGATAGGACAAGCCAAGTCCATGAGTAAAATAAAAGCCTGGTCAGATGCTATCATCAAGCACTTCTGGTATTGCTGCTGTGTGTGTAAGCAGTCAGAATCCACATCTGATGAAGAGGCTTTAAAGGTGATGAAAGTAAGTAACTCCCATTATCTTATGATCAGTCTACAGTTTGGTCTATTGCATTCATTCTATGAACTTTGAGTTGCCAGTTCAGTTTAATACTTTTAATGATGTATTGATTGTTTATTTCATTTTTTTCCTACAAGGATAAGTGGATTGGCCTCCTACACCATGTGTGTGATTCACATGTCTGGTTGTCTGGGAAATGCGACCACGAAGACCAGGTCCATAACCCCAGTCTACCTTGGTTTGATAGGCGTGACAATGACTATGCAGAGTTGCAAAAGATAATTTTAAACCCGGAGTTACTTGAAAGTTTCAAATACTATGTGAGGTTCAGGTAACACATTACTTACTTTAGGGCAAAACTTTGTAATAAATAATGAATCCGTTTCAACAATTAATCGTGCAGATAAGATACATGTACAGTTGTATTTCACAATTGTTTCACTCAAAGTAAGCTACCTTGGTAAATGTCACATTGGTATAACTAGCACACCATAAAATTTTAAGCTGGCTGCATTTCCATTTGTTTTCTTACTTTTCTCAGACACACAGGCAACATCGAATGTGCCAACAGCCTGTCACTAGTGTACACACCAAAGAGAACACCCTTTAGGTATGTCCATAGTCCATAGTATGTTATGTATAATTGTCATGTCTGGTTGACAAAAATAGGAACAATGTTAGATTATAACATGTTGTTTCCATAAAATTGAACTGTAAGGTGCATGAGATGTCTCCTTTCACGACTAGGAAGACACTTAGCTAAAATTATCATTATTTTGCTTGTATACTTACAGGGCTTACAAGGTTAGGAAGTACCTAGCAGCCATGGACTGGAACTTCCATCTAGGTCTTGCTTCAGCCACCAATAAGTCAGGCAGCGAGATCACCTCTCGGAAGTATAATCAACGGACCAAGCAGTGGGATTTGAGAACTGTCAAGGCTCTCAAGACCTATGAGTACATCCCACTCCTCATAGCTAGAATTTTACATAGCAGATTGGCAGATAATGATATTGTCACACGTAATGTGTCACTCAATGCAAGTGACCCTAGGCTTTTGGCACCCACTATTGCTGCTAACCCTCCCCCATCCTCAAATGAATTGTTGCAAAGGAGGAGTAGATTTAGTCTGCCCTCTAAGGATAATGATCCAGAGGACACAGACAACAACACTTCACCTATGGAGCATTAAAACACAGGGTTGATGTTATCAAATTGTTGATTTAGTGTAACATTTTTGCCTTCAATTCTCACAAATTTGTAACATATCTGGGTGAGAAAGTAAGTGTTGATCATTTTACAAAAAAGCTAGTGTTCAACTTTGAACGTTAAAAGAAAAAAGTGTCAATGCATCTATTGATCACAGTGCTCAATGAGAGTAAATAACTCACATCTGTATGTACATTATTATAATTCATTGCAACAATAGTTACTTGTTCCCAGAGTATATCATTAATCAGTTGCAACTCACGCTCAACGTTGAGCACATTTGGAACTACTCGAATTAGACTTCAGATTTCTACTCTCAAATATAAAATAGTAAAGAATTTTTGTTTTGTTTTGAGCACCAGTTAGAAATTTCCCAGGGCAATGGTTGCAGCTTTCACTGAGAGAATAAAATTATAATTTCTTTCTTTATTTTGTGCTACTGGGAGTAAAATAATTTTTACTACCTAGTTCACCATTACTTATCAATTTATTTTATTCAAATATAGAGCAGTCACTAGGATCTATTTACATGTAATCCAAAGAAAACTGGAGAAAATCTTGTGTTGAAGCTACATGTATTCATATACAGTAACCATTTGCATCTATATTTTGGTAATCCAAAGATAAATAGAGATAATTATTGTTGAACTATAACAATGAAAAATTCATGCTACTGTTACATACACCAAGGAAACTCATCCTGAAAATTCGAACTGAAAAACTGCTCAATGGAAAGAAGTACAAGTGGTTGTCATGTCACTCACTGGAATAAGTGTGGGACTGTAGGTAATAAGAACTGGATACTGGCCAATTGATTTTTTTTCTGCATTTCTATGGATGAGCTGCACAAATTTTCATAAAATGCTTGAAGTTGAACAATTGTGTATATATGATGAGAGCTAGTACATGTAATAACAGCTGGTTTTCATTGCTTAAACACTGAATAGACTTGTAGCTTCTAAATAAACAGTGAAATCCACTTCCAACGAATAATTTAATGCTCCCTATACCCCATATAAACCCCAGTGAGTGATGGGAACTGTGCCCTTATTTTTAACACAACACAAGAAGGGCACACACGTCTGTTCCCTCTCCCCAAGTGCCCATGTCTGGCCAATATAAATTGCCTATAAGCAGCTTTTCGGAAAGCTCTTGTGCTGTTGTCCTCCCTATCATTCCTGATATCTCCCATATTACGAATGCACAGTTGCAGTACATCAGGATCAAGACATAATTTGCCAAAGCGTGCAGATGTTGTTATGCAATTTCTTTGCTGGCAGCATTTATTTTCTATTGCTTGTGGCATAGGCCTGCACAGGCTACATACACACCACTCGACCAGTGGGGCACTCCCTGACGGGCCAGGATCAACTTCACCAGCTGATGGTTCAGCCACTGCTGTGGTTGTTGCGCTGGCAAGTGCAGTTTCGGTGGTGTCTTCCTCCCCAACCATGTTTGTGCCCTCTGCATCTAAGTCATCCTCCATTATGAGGAGAGTGTGAATATAATCCATACTCCCCACTCCTCTGCGAAGACTTCGTACAGCCAATTTCCTCACCATCCCTTCATCAAGAGTAGCAATAAAATCCTAAAACCATTTAAAAGCAATGTAATTACTGTGCTGAATTATATCACAAGGATGCCGGCCAACATAATAACAATAACTTTAAAGTTATGTTTAATTGAAACCAAATACTTGTTAGGGTTAGTGGGTAAACATTTTCCACCAATTTTTATCACATACAAAGCTAACAGGCTTGACAACAACAACAACAACAAGTTTATTTCTCTCACTTTGCCTAGTTAAATAAATACATTATGAGAAATAAAAATAAAATAGGAGAGCACTGGCTGCCTAGAATAACTGAGAAGTAATAATGATAGGCAGGCAAGAAACACAAGCACATAATCTAAAATATTTCATTTACACAAGGTAAGGAATGATGTTGTCTTTAATGAAAATGCTTTAATGAAAATGCTCCTAAAACAGAGTACACTATACTAGGAGATAAATAAATAGTAAATAATTAAAATAGTAATAAATATATGTAAAAGAAGAAGCTTATTTACATTTCAATTTTTAGAATAGGTATCTACATTTAAAAATTGCCCACTGTACAAAATTTATCCACACAAGATTGAATCTGGAGTTGGATTGAATCTGGAGTTCTCCAGATCTTATCTGGAGTTGGAGTGTAGTAAGGTCTAGATTATATACGAGATTTTGGTTGCCGCAGTGGAAAAAAATTCGCACTTACAATACACACGTGGCAGTGCAAGAAGGTATTCGTACACACGAAAGCAACTTCCCTCGAGATGCACCGATTGTACAAGAGACGAGAGAATGGATTACCTTCACGTCATTGTTTTCTTTGATGCGTTGTTGCTCTTCACTTGGAACATCGCCGCCACTCGATAGACGAAACCCATCGAGTCTAGGTCGCACTCTTCTTTGAGCGGGTTGAGATGTATTATCCTGTAACTCCTAAAAGTCAAAAAGCAAAGAAAATTTAGAGCCAATTCAGCCTGCAACTTCAGGGAATTTCTGACTGTAAACATACTCTGTTTCTGCAAGGTTTATCCCTTGTTCCACATTTGCAGTTATTGCTGCAAAGCACATTTCTTCCTTTGCAAGGGCATCCTCGGTTGCTGTTCTCCTTGCGCTTTGTAGTACACGCACTTTTGCATTTACAAACCGTTGAAGGAGTAGCAGATGCTTCCTAATGAACAAATACAAAAATTCTGAGCGACCTCGTTTACATGAAAGTCATGAATGCAAAATACATGTAAATTATTTTCACTTACCGGCAAATCCACAATGGCGTCCGACATTTTCCGAGAGCGCGAGAGCGAGTGACGACGCGCGTGCGCAGCTCATGACACTGTCCCTTTAACACATGACACAATGACAATAGCCTGCTCCCGGTAAGCACCAAAGGCTAAGGATTGCGAAAATTAAGTCTGATTGCATAAACGTGTCCCTCCCAGTTTAAGGAACCAGATAAAGAATTGACATTTCTCCCATGGATGACATTTTTCCCTTTATGACGAGAAAAAGTTACAATAGCATTTTTATAATGTCCCCATAGCAACGGCCCAAAAGCTGAAGACGGCCACCCCTCTTTAAAGGGAGAAATTTTTTTAAACCTCACCCACCCCTCCCCCTTCAGACAAACATACACTCCATATAACTAAAGTCCTATTGCCTGATTTCATACGTTTGGAAACTGGAACCTAGTTGGGTTATTTGCTGGACGGAATAGAGTCCTAAAGCCCTTACGTCACGTTTCCATGGGAGCAAAATATTCAGTTCTAAACAAACGCATGCCCGTTTTCAAAATGGCGTCGCTCACGATCGCATCTTTGCTATCTTTCTTTGCTGAAGAGAAAAAATCGATTGAGCGAGGGGAAAATCGTTATAAATCCGACCATATTGAATCGGTAACTTACAACCAAGGTGTTTTGCGAGGAGAGGTCCACGCAAGTATGAAGAAAAAGGTCTATAAAGTCACGGTAAGTGAAAGTCGAATTCGATTGATCGATCGTGAATAGCAGAGGAAATCTTTGCTGTTATTCCACTTGTCGGATGGTTGTTTTCCTTTATATTTCACATTTTTAGATTGAGGGCATAGCAATTTCTCAAGTACAACGAGCTGTTTTGCTTAAATAGTAGAGCCAGTTTGACAAGCTAATTTCTTGTTATCTTAAACTAATCTAAGTTTCACAATACATCGCCTGAACTACAATACTTTTAATTTTCATTTATAGATATACCTGGATGAGCAATTTGGTATAAAATCGACGGACTGTGAATGCCCACGGGGGAAATTTAAATGTAGTCATGCAGCTGCTCTCTTTATACATGGCATTCATAATATAGGGCACACAGATATTGAATGCCAGTGGAGGAAAAGGAAAACAAACAGCTCCCTGTCCTTGTTGGCAGTGGAAGAAATGTTTCCAATGCCAAAGAAGTATGTGGCAATTTCTAGATCTCCCACCACAGTAGACCGCTCTGCCCTCTATACTCGCTTGAAGGAATATGGGAGGTTCACTGGTTTATGCTGGCTTATGTGTCCAGAACCTGCACCCCCAGCCCAATTATCTATACCCACCATTGAAGAAATCATCTATTCAGAGGACTTCCTCCAAGCCATAGGTGCTCAGCTGGATGTCTTAGTGCGCAAAGCTAAAATCACTGAAGTGGATGTCCTTCAAGTCAGCCAAAAGACTGTGGGTCAATGAGACAACCCAGCCTGGCACATTGCAAGACGAGGACGGCTCACTGCAAGCAATTTCGGTTCTGTTCTTAATGCTAAAAGGGTCACCCCTTCACTTCTTAAACGACTCATGGGGGAATATGACTTATCAAAGGTAAAAGCAGTGCAGTGGGGGGTAAACAATGAGGCTGATGCTGTAAAAGCTTTTACCAATCTAACCGGAAAGACTGTCCAGGAAACTGGAATTTGGCTTGATTTGTCTGGTATTCTTGGTGCCTCCCCAGATGGGATCGTGGATGAGGAATCTGTTCAGGAGGCCAAATGCCCTTATACGGAAAGAAACATGACTATTGAAGAGGCAGTCAACACCTCACCCAATTTCTGCCTAAAGAAATGTGAAAATGGCCAATATGCTTTAAAGCAAGACCACGTTTATTGGCATCAGGTGCAAGGGGAAATATATTTTAGTCGGAGGAAGTTTTGCTACTTTGTTGTCTGGACAAGTAAAGATGCAGTTGTCTTGAAAATAGCAAAGGATGAGGCCTGGAGTGAAAACATCACAAAACTCACCCAGTTTTATTTTGAAAACCTCTTCCCAAAGATTGTTGAGGGACAATTATAGTTATTTTCTGATAATTGACTTATTACATTACTATCAAGTGAACAGAGGAAATCAAATATTTCAAGGCCAGCTAATCATGGGAACTGATTTTTTGTTCCAAATAAATGAAAAAAAGGCATTTGAAAATTTCTTAGTATTTTTTCTCTATTTTGCAGTTCCAGAAAATATCTATGCCCACCATTAGGGTGGTCTTTGGAAATTTCAAGGTGAATGGGGTCTCAACAGCCAATTTTTTAAATAAAGCATGAAGCTAAGCTAAAAATTCCAGGCGGGGGGAGGGGGGGTGGGGGAGGTTCAAACCAAAGAACCATCTTTGGAGGAGGTATGAATATTTTTTGGAACCACACAATGTGACATAAAACAAAAATGTTTTCTAAGTAAGATGATTTAATATTATAAATAATTAACTTAATCAAATTCATATCCTTCACATCCCTCTTTGATCAGTGGGAACTGCAAATTGACAAGTGATGCACACAGCAGAAAAATAATGTCTGCATGACAGCGTAAATATGAAGGAATAAAGCTTAATATCTTAAAATCTTTAAGCCGAGCATTTGCCCTCTCAACATGAATTCTACATTTTGCGATGGCCTTTGTTGCCTGTGCTTCACTTTCAGTGAATGTCCCATTGTTTAGAAAAGGTGGAATATTTACTGAGACACCATTTGGTACAAGGTCCTGAATCAGAAAGCCTTTGTCGGCTAGGACCAAATCCCCAGCAGTCAGGTGATTTAACAATCCAGATTGCTGCACAATTGCTTTATCAGATATCGAACCTGGATATAGCTTACTGACATAGGTAATTACACCATTTGGTGCAACACCCACAATGACTTTAAAAGAATGCATTCCTCTATAACTCGAGTAAGTAGCATTTTGCTGGCTCATTAATCCTGGTGTGGCGATCTCGATGTCCGTACAGTCTATTACTACCCTACAAGACCCAAATTGATTAAATGATGATGGGGCAGACAGTTTGTTCTTATCCCTAGAAGGGATTGATGTCATGAGATCAGTAAATAAAATTGAATGGATAACATGGATGAATGTAGTAACAATATTTGCAATTGTGGATACACTACAGCTAAATAATTGAGCAAGATGAAGATTTGTGAAATTTTGTCTGACTTTCATTAATGTAATAAATATTTGGTCTTCAAATCTGATCGATTCGACTCTCCAGCCAGCAAAGTAATTGATTTCATCTTTGAACCTTTCTGTATAACTGACAACAATGTTGAAAACATCTCTAGTTGGGAGCCCAGTTTCCATCTTCAAAACATCTTCATTCAATGTAGAAACTGTGTAATGATTTTTTAAGTATCCAATCTTTTCTTTCAAGTCAGTTATTTCCATTTTTGCTTGTTCTAGCTCTGCTTCTAAAACAATTTCCTTTGTACTTGATTCAGATCTCTCAGGCACTTGTTGGGATTTAATTTTCTCCCTTGCAGCCTCTATCACTTCTTGCATACACAGACTCCTTCCTGGCTGGCTCGATTTTTTCTTTTTTGGTTTGGTTCCTTGTTCTGCAGGAAAAAGTTTATTTTGGTTCCTCTTGAAACTCTCAGGGCCATTACTTTTGTTCCCATCCCTGAAATGGCAGCTGCAAACTCGGGAATGCTTCCCTGGCTCTCTGTCTTGTCTCCTAAAGAGAAAAGGGAAATTTTAGCTTTATCTGCACTTTTATAAATTAACAGAGCTGCAGCAAACAGACATAGTAGCCATACAAACAATTGCTCGAGTAATTATCAGAAGAAGACTGGAAGCGGCAAGATAAAATAACATTCCCTCATTCAAAAATGTTGAAAATACAAATTCTTAATTTCTCTTCATTATTCACGTAAAAGAAAGAGACTCTTAAAGTCAAAGTAAGAGAAACAGTAATAACCACAGGAAATAGATAAAAACATAGACTTCTAGGCGACAAATACACCGCGAGTAACATGGCCACCGCCATTAATATCGATCGTGGAAACGGACCGTACTTTCGGTCTCACCGCATTCTTCAATTCGACAAAGTATATGAAAACTACATCCTTAATAATAATAATTTACTGACCTCAATAGACGAATCCATCTCCTGTATTCATCCGCTTTTTTTTCCCTGCTAGGGAATTCGAAACTAAAAAATCTGCACGTGTGACTTTCTGATTGATGGTTGCAGTCGGGCGCAAAGCATTGAACCATTACAATCGTTTTAACCGCGTTTTCTTTCAATTTTAAAACTAAAGGGCTTCTACTATGAACAAAAACGTAAATAAACCTTATGGTAACTCTCCTTTTGCTTTTCTAAACGATAATTACCCACTTGACCTCTTCTACACAAAGGTCGCACGAGGGACGCGTTCTTTTGTTTAGAACTGCATTTTTTAGCGCCATGGCAACGTGACGTCACACTTTAGAACTCTATTTGGAAGGGAAGCCAAAGTGGAGAAAATGGCCGTTGAAACAAGAACTTTCAGCTTGGAAACAATTAAAAAAGAACTTAAAGAGGAGTCACTGGAATCCTTAGACAGGCGGAAAGTAGCAAAATTTTGTCAAGAGCTGCAAATTAAATCATGTGGAACGATTGCTACCACTCAAAGATGAAGACTTATTTGACAGAAGGGTAAACAGCATTTGTAAACAGTACAAATTTTCAACAGCTCTTTCAAGGCAAGACATTCCACCGGCTACAGCTGGATGGAAGTGCGATGCTTTGCTTTTCCCAAAAATTCAAAGGGGAGTCATCAAAAAATATCAATCATCCAAATGACAAGGAATGCTGGGGCACTTCCGGAAGGCTCAGAGAATGTTCTCTTCGAGGCGAATGGAAACTATAAAAGCTTTGAAAGATGAAAGCAAACTACACGTCAAATCAATTATTTTGAAAAGCTTTTCGTCTGAAGTAACCCGCACAGCTACTCTACTATTCATAGACAACATTCCTCAAAAGGTTTCTGCGAGTGTCGGATAGTGAAATGTGGTCTTTGTTGTCATGTCATTTTAATTTTGCTCCAGCTAGAACATTTGACAAATTTTAACGAGCTTTTTTTTTCGTTGACATGCACTCAGAAATTACAGAAATGGCACACACCAACGAAAGGGAGCAAATCAAATATCACGGCTGCTTCTCATATTCGCCTGAAATGTTTTAGAAATGCGCGATCTGCAAGACAAGTGGCCATACGAAGGAGACAGAAAAATAAGGTTGCTGCTACACCCAAAAAGGTTGACTCAAGTAGAGACAAAAGTGATTGGCTGAAAAGAGACGTTTCACAGATTGGCGCTAAGGCATCGGATGGAATATCAAATTGCAAGGTGGATGTATCAAGTCATTTTCTTCAGACTTTGCAAAAATATGAAATCAAGGAATCTGGATTATATTGCCACCTCTCATACCAAAGTGCTTATTTGAGCAAAATTGTATACAAAGAGCATGACTATGCAAAGCAAATTCCCAGCTATGATGAAAATATTCCAGTGTTTACAGCAGAGACTTGAGATATCTGGCACAGTACACTGGCAAGAATGATTCCATTTCTACAAACTCAGTCTGTAATGAAAATTTCTTTTGTCCTGAAAAAACCCAAACATTGCTAAATTTGTTTAATTTGCTTACAGAGTCTCAGGATGAGATCATAACTGTCAAAATTCCAGAGTTAAAAGAAGTCAAACCTAGTTCAAGAAACAAACAGTACCTTGATGTGGCTCAGGGTACCTCAGAGTGGCGAGCAACTCGTGCTGCAGTGATCACTGCTAGCAAACTGCCATCTCTGCTTGGATTTAATGAAAACAAAGAATTTGATTCATCTTGGTTTTGCAGACCAAAGAAATTTAAGAACTTTCAAAGAGGCAATAGTTAGGAAAAGGAAGCTTTGCAAAGCTTCTCCAAACTTACTGGTAAGTAGAAGGAATATTTTTTTAGTAATTGGGAAAAAGGCAAAGCAAGCAATCACTTAACCCATACAATGAAGGCATGTAAAATATCAGATGCATATCTCTGTAACTTATCAATGAGTTCATTATAATGTCCCCTTGCCCAGAGGGGAACCATATTCACCAATGTCATCCATAGTAAACTTCTGAATACCCAACTTAATTGTAATATTTGTTGCATTATTTTCTCCTATATGAAGGTGCTCCTGTGTCAAGCTGTGGATTTTTTCGACATCCTAATGATCCTAATTATGGAGCTATCCCAGACGGCATTACAGAAGCATTTCTGGTTGAAGTAAAGACAAGGGCAGAGAATGCTGAAACACCATTGGAGAAAGTGACTGGCTCACATATTCAGGGAAATGTCCAAATGTGTTGTACAGGGGAACAGATCACATCCTTACAGTCTTACATACCAGAATGAAAAATCTCTAATTGTTTTTTGATCAAAAGAAATGATCTGTTGATTGATGTTATGAAAGAAATTGCAGATCATATTCTTAAGCATGAGGTTGTTACTGAATGCATTATGAAGAGAATAGTTACCTTGCTAAGCTGGGAAAGCAGCTTTTAGGAAGTATACCTACCTTTGACACACTGCGCAATTTTAGGTCATGGGTAAACAGTATGGCAAAACAGGTAAAGAAAGTTGTGTTTAATCAAGCAAATCAGTGAATCAATGAAAAGAGATAACTGTAACTGTCTTTCTGAGAACATTTTAAAAGCTTTTAAAGTGTTATAATTTAGAGGTAATTTTTGGCCAAATTGGTTTTTTAGCATGTTTACAATGTGGGCAAATATCTGAAAACAATAACCCAATAAATCAATTTTACCACTTGGCCAGCACCTATTGAGTATTTGCCAGTCTCTAACCCTGTCAATGTAATTTTCAATATAAATTCTAAGAGTTGCAATATCAAAATTTTTAACAACTTCGGTCTCCTCGAACTGGGAGTTAAATTTCATGGGGGGCCTGTTGTGCAGGAGACCCCTCTGATGACAAGAGTCTGTTATATTAAACCTCTCTTCAGTCATGACAGTTTTTCCTCTTGGAACAGAATCTAGTACTCTTGACTGATCAGTTATGTCTGAGTCACTTATACTACCGGGATATGCCTCACTACAATGGAGTAGAAACCCCTAAGGCACTGTCCATACACATATCTCTCCTCTTGTATGGTTCTTGTAACTAGAGAATGTGATTTTGTTCAAATCATAATTCTCAGACTGGGAAATCCAAACTTCTGTTGCATCACCAATAAGTGCAGTATCATATCCTGCCTCAACAAATTGTTTTGGCATAAATTTGTCCACAAAACCAGGCAGTGGGGTCATATCAATAGCCCCTCAAAGACACTGCTTAGAAACACACACCAACCAACAAATACCCTGATGAGCTGATGACCCATCATCCATGCCATTACTCCAAGATGTAGGGCATGTCCGCACATTGATAAAAAGCATGCGAAATTTCGCATGGCATTTTGTTTCTAAATTTCGTTCAGGGAAGCATGTCCGCACATTGATAAAAAGCATACTAGTTCTGTTTTTTTGTCTAGCTTCCTTAGATGTGATGTGCTTTCACTTTCTTTGCAATCTGGATAAATCATTGCAAGGGTGAGACACAAAATAGTTGACAATGTTTGTTGTTACTTTGTAGGTTAAACCAGACCAGGCGAAGGAATCACCAGTAGCAGCTCAGCCCATCAACAGAGATCCGTACTCAGAGTTCTTGGAAGAACAACAAAAGAGGGAGGCCCAGTGGTCCACCAATAGAAAATCCTCTGCGGCGAAGAAAGCGAGAATTCTTGAAACCTCCAGTGAATTTGAGGAATTGAAGAGTGCCGAAGATACCAAAGATGCTGACGAGGTGAACCGAGTTAAACAGCAACTGGAAGCAAAAGATAAAGAGAGTCAGCTTCTACGAAGTCAGGTCCTGGGTCAAGAAACCCTTTGTAAGGTAGGTGAATGCACAAAACGTTGGGTGTGTTGAATTATTCTTACCAAAGAAGATTCGAGTTCCCATTGAAAGTACACGTAAAAATACTTTTAAAATGATCAGAAGGGAAATATAAATTGCCTCGAGAGACTTGGAAGAGGTTATAGTTATAAAGGGTTC
>NC_090875.1:5419725-5444725 GCF_036669935.1 Montipora foliosa | reverse complement strand
AGGAGAGAGTGGGCTCAATCGGTCAGCTCAGATGCAAGTATGGTTGACAAGATGAACAAGTTTCCAAGCCTTTTACGATTTTTACTAAATCAAAAGAGAGCCATAGAATATGATTGTGCCGCACTTCGGGCTTACAACTCCAACACGGCAATGTCTAAAGCAGTCACGCACCACGCAACCGCGAGAGAATACACTGACGAAAGACAATCGAATTATTCTAAATGCTTGTTCCACAACAACGCTGAGCACTGGACAAGTGAATGTAAATTATATCTGTCCGAATCAGTAGATGGAAGAAAAAGAATGCTAAAGGAAAAGGGTGCGTGTTGGTCATGCTTGAAAAGAGGACATCGCATACATGATTGTAAAAGAAAAGGAAATTGTGGCATAAACGACTGCGCGGGAAAACATCATAGAACCATCCACGAGGAAAGAAAAGAAGTCACAGCATCAGCAAATATCTGCAGCAACTCACAAATCGATACATGTCTCCTGCAACTTCAAAGAATAAAAACAAAGAGAGGATATGTAAACATCATGTGAGACAACGCGGCTTCCATATCACTCATCACAAACAAAAAGGCACGGGAAGAGAAACTAAAGGGAATACGGGCAGAGCTGTCTATCGTAAAAGTGGGTGCGAAAAGCGAGAAGATTGCATCAGAAAAGTACCGGTTATGTCTCATTGACAAAAAAGGCCAAATTGTCGAGTTTGACATTTATGGCATCGACAAGATCACCTCAGACATTCAAAGCATAAATATTGATGGTATAGTGCAATTGTTCAAAAACGTTTCAAAGGAAGAAATTGTGCGCCCTACCGGAGCAATCAATGTCCTAATAGGCTGTGAATACGCTGGATTTCACCTTGAGAGAGAGCAAAACTCAGAACACTTGCTGCTTCTGAAGAATCACTTCGGCCGATGCATAGGAGGAACACACCCATTAATCAAGGAAACCAGTGTGAAACCTAATCTCAGTGATGTAAAAGTCCTTCATGTTATGAAAGCGAACGTAGAGGATTTCTACAACATCGAAAATCTTGGAATCGAGTGTAAACCCCGCTGTGGAGGATGTAAATGCGGGAGATGTCCCATTGGGAGTAAAGAGTACAGCATTAAAGAGGAAAGAGAACTTGAGCTGATCGACAAAAATCTCGAATATGACTATCAGGATGGTCGATGGATTGCAGAATATCCTTGGATCAAAAACCCTTCTGCCCTCCCAGATAACAGGCGAGTAGCCGTGGCAACGCTGATCTCTACGGAGAAAAGGCTCCTCAAGAACCCTCAGCACGCCAAAATCTACGATATGCAAATAAAAGATATGGTTGCAAGGGATGTTGCCCGTAAACTCAGTAAAAAAGAACTAAACAGTTACAAAGGCCCCATACATTATATCTCACATCATGAAGTTCTCAAACCAGATTCGAAGTCTACACCGGTTAGAATAGTGTTCAATAGTAGCACTAACTACATGGGCCATGTACTTAATGAATATTGGGCAAAAGGTCCAGATCTACTCAACAATCTAGTGGGAGTATTAATACGGTTTAGGGAGAACCAAGTAGCATTGATGGGTGATATCAGGAAGATGTACCATACCGTAAAGACGAAGCCAATAGATCAGCACACCCACCGATTCTTATGGCGAGATATGGACACGACGAGAGAACCAGATACATATATCATACAAAGAGTATCATTTGGTGATAAGCCATCAGGCACCATTGCGACAGTAGCCCTAAGAAAAACCGCTGAGATGGGAAGAGAAAGGTACCCACAAGCAACACAAATTATCCAAGATAATACTTACATGGATGACATCATTGACAGCACCGAGGACCTACCAACAGCGCAAACAATTGCCAGCGATATTGAGAATTTGATTAAGAAGGGTGGATTCCAAGTCAAGGGCTGGATATTTTCAGATGATCCTATAAATCAAGACAAAACGGCTATACCTAGCGAGCCAAATACATCGACAGAGAAAGTCCTCGGAATAATCTGGAATCCAGTCAAGGATTACTTATGCTTTGAAGTTAAACTAAACTTTTCACGTAAGAAACACAAGTTGCGCATCGAAACAGATTCAAAGACTAATCCGCTCCCCTACGAAATTCCAGAACAGCTAACGAAACGCATTATTCTTTCACAAGTTAATAGCATCTACGATCCACTCGGATTATCAGGACCTTTCACAGTGAGAGCGAAAATAATGATGCGTCAGATATGGGCAAGCGACATCAAGAAGAACTGGGACTGTCCTATTCCGGAGGAGAATAAGCGAGATTGGATAATGTTCTTCAAAGAACTACATGAGATGGACAATGTCAAATTTAAAAGATGCATGAAGCCACGTGATACAGTCCGAGATCCAATATTGATTATCTTTAGCGATGGATCCAGCCAAGCCTTCGGCGCATGTGCTTTCGTAAGATGGGAACTAAAGGGTGGCCTGTTTAAAAGTAGCCTGCTTCTGTCCAAAAACCGCCTTGCCCCGATTAAGAAGATGTCTATTGACCGCATAGAGCTATGCGGAGCAATAATCAACAAACGACTAAAAGTGCTCGTACAACAGCAGTGCAGATATCATTTCCAGAAATTCTACCATATCGTTGATTCACAAATAGTGCATGCTATGATTCAAAAGGATTCCTATGGTTTCAACACATTTGCCGCGACGTGCATAGGGGAAATTCAAGAAGGCACTGATCCTAAAGATTGGTACTGGGTCAAATGCGAGTATAACATTGCCGATTGGTTAACGAGAGGCAAGAAACCGAGTGAGCTTGGTTTTGGTAGTAGTTGGCAGGATGGACCCACATTCCTTAACCAACCCGAGAGTGAATGGGCAATAAGTCGTAATTACGCTGAACAACAATTACCGGACATGGTGAAAACCGTAAGAATTGCGACTGCAGTTATAAAGGACGATATAGTAACCAGAATTAACATAAACAATTATTCCAACTATAAGAGATTGCTACGATTGACAGCGCGAGTTTTGTCGATGTCGATGAAACCTACATTCTTTAATGTCAAAAGGGAACCCACTGCAGAAGATCTCATGAAGGCTGAAGATCTGTGGATCAAAGAAGCTCAGAGGAACTTGCAGGAAGAACTCAAGGCAGGAAAATACAAACGTCTATGTCCTCGCCTACGTAAAGATGGAATATATGTCGTGGGAGGTCGTGCCACCCGTTGGATGGAAATGAGTTACAACAAAAGCGAAGTTATATTATTATCCTATGGGCATCGCTTCTCACGTCTCTACGCAGAATATGTCCATAACTTTACATTACGGAGTATTACCAACTGCCAGTAAAATTCGCTCCAAATTCTGGATTACAAAGTTACTTAAGATGACGAAATCAATCAAATACAACTGTATCATATGCAGAAAGCTTGATAAAAAACTAAATGAGCAAGTAATGGGAGAACTTCCAGAGGAGAGACTCAAGCCCTCTCCAGCCTGGTATTGCACAGCTATTGACTTGTTTGGTCCCTTCAAGATTAAAGATGAAGTAAGAAAACGAACGACAGGAAAAGCGTACGGAGTTATCTTCAACTGCTTAGGAACACAAGCCGTGTATCTAGATCTTACAGTGGATTACAGCACTGAAAGGTTTTTAATGGTGTTGAGAAGATTTGTTTCATTAAGAGGTTATCCATTCAAACTTTCCTCCGATAACGGATCTCAGCTAGTTGCAGCTAATAAAGAACTGAAAAGTGTTACCAAAGGATGGGACTAGGAAGAATTAAAAGCATTCGGAAACATAGAAGGTTTCCAGTGGGAATTCACAACAGCTGATGCTCCCTGGCAAAACGGAGTTTCTGAGGCTCTTGTAAAATCAGTCAAAAGAGCTATTGCCGCAGCCATCCATAAAAGCATTCTGACCTTTTCAGAGCTACAGACAGTTTTATTTGAGATCGCAAATTTGATTAATGAGAGACCCATTGGCAGACATCCAACATCACCCGATGATGGAACATATTTATGTCCCAACGACCTTTTACTAGGAAGATCAACTGCCAGAGTGCCAAGTGGACCTTTCAAATTTACATCCAATGCACAACATCGATTTGCATTCATTCAACGCATCGTTAACAGCTTTTGGAAAAAATGGACAAGAGATTACTTCCCCAGCCTTATTATTAGACAAAAATGGCACACTGCACAACGCAATATGATTGTTGGAGACATCATCTTGATGCAAGACTCAAACCAAATCAGGGGACAGTGGAAACTCGGTAGAGTGTCAAAAATTTACCCAGGGAAAGACGGAAAGGTTCGTAAAGTAGAGGTACAGTACAAGAATCCCAGGCCAGGTGAACCTGTGACTAAATACGATGGGAGAAGTTATGTCACTGTTGAACGAGCTGTCCACCATCTTATAGTATTACTGCCAGAAGAGGACAATAGAGACAAATCAAACTAATCGATTTTTGACTCTGATCATTAACTCAAAATCTGTAAAAAAAAAAAAAATTGTTTTTTTCTTCGAGCGGGGGAGTGTGTCGTTCGAGATTAACGCTAATGATATAATCACTGTAATATGAAGATTCTAAACTTATAACGGCTTACGTCACAGTAGCTCGTTAGATTGTGAACATTTTCGTTGTAAGCGGAAGCAGATCGAGAAGCCACCGGGTAACTATACATTTGATATTTAAGACCTTGTTTCTACTTTGTCATTATTACTTATGAGGACGTACATATTTCTTAGATTTCGAACGCACTCCTCCTCACGTATGCTACTGAATAAAATGGAACTGTGATAAGCCTGTGTTTGAGACCGATGGTGTTAAAGGACCGTGAACAACGAAACACTTTCTTCACAGAGGGAGGGAGCATGTGACATTTTGGTACTTCTTTTATTTAAGTCTGAATGCAAAATACATTTTAGGTGGATTGCACTGTTTATGATTAACTTATTTCCATGACCTAAAACAGCTAATTTTTAGTAACTCTATCCTACAGTCCCTCTTACCTAGGATTGAATAGTCGATTCTCGAAATGAGAAGGGAATGACTAAGAGCTAAAATGACCCTTCCTTTTTGGACCCAACCTCATACCCAGGGTCTCTGGTCAGTTTATCAAGAGGGCTCATGAAATAATTGGGTAATTTTCAAGATGGAGGAGTCAATGATGGTTTAGATATAGACCCTGACAAAAGACTGAAGCCTGCACTTGAAAGGGTAACATGATGGATTAACTTGAGCAAAAATTATTGAGGATGTTTGTATTTGTATTTATCGAATAATGTGGAACTGAGTGATAATAGCTAATTTTTTTTCCAAAACAGTAATTTCGATCCTAAACAGAACTGTAAGTCATATCACAACTACGTGCATAACCTAACATCTGCTCTTATCTTGTATGAATGCAATAGAACTCATGCATTCTTTGAAAGCCAAAATGGTTAGATACTACCAAAAATCATTTCAATGAGTTAAGCAATCCCTTTAAATCATGGTATCCCATGAAATGAATTATTAATGCATTCATGTGACTTAAAATGCTCAGTCTTTGACAGGGTCTTTGTCTGAACCGCCATCTTTAAAATTGCCCAATCCATATTCCCGGGCCCTCTCAAAAAACTGACCCGATACCCTTTCTACAAGATTGCTTTGCACCAACCTCTGGCTGTCTTTTTAATCGCTTTGTTTTGCAGTTTCACAGTTTTCTTCCTTCACTTTTTTTTTGTCACCTTGAGATGCCTGTGTATGAGGCAGGTCCTACAGCCTGATTAATTGCGCTGCTTATGCAAAGGAGCCAAAGTGAAACAGTGTCATAATTCGGAGTCAGCCTTATTTCCATTGATATGTCATAAGCTCCACTTATACCTTGCAGTCAGCAGAAGACCTTTCAAGTTATGCAATAGATTGGAATAGCCTTCCACCCCCATCACTGTGGCACGGGGAGCTTGATGATGAAAGGACACCAATTGAAGTGCCAGCTGTACCAGAACTTCTACAGCCAGAGGGTTTACAGGTTCTTGCTGAAACAGTTGATGCTATGGGAGATTCTGATTACAATGGTGTGGATTTGACAGACCTTAGACTATGTACTTAATCTTCAATCGGCGACAAAATTAGTTGAGACAGTTGCCAACAGAGCACACTGGCAACGACACATTCATTGTTTGCAAAGGAAACTTGTCCAGAAAGTACGTTTCCGGGATACCCCTCCCTCCCCCACCCTAATCAATGTTGTACCGCTGTCGACAAGGCTCGTAGAAAACAGAAAAACACAACATTGTCCCGGGGGTGCGGGGGAGGGGGCCATTTGCGCCGCCGAGCTTGAAATCGACTCCAAAGAATAAGAGTGTCTCAACAATTTTGACGCCGATTGTTTCTTGAACAGAGACTGCAGATTAACAAGGTTTTTATTAAATGTCAAAAAGTTCGTGATAATGTAATGACAAATAACTGCAAGGACAAATAACTGCAAGGATTTAATAACCTTTTTTTTTAATGAAATTGACTGACACGTTTCAAGGCAACCACATTCTGAGGATGAGGTGCCAGCCATTTCTACTTAAAAAACTCGGGAGGCTTATTTTGTGGGAGCTTATTTCTGTGCTTTTCATGAGGCAACTTCTGCACATTAGTTAGTTTTCTCAAGGTCATCAAAACTCATTTTTGAGAAATATTCCAACGATTTACCATCAAATTGATTATCATGTAATGTAAACTATAAGGTCTATATAGGGTATATAAAAGGTTGTGTAACCCTTACTTTAGTAACTATGAGGTCATCAACTAGGGGCCTTTTACATGAGGTAGAGATGTCTAGGCTGAAACCTACAGTTTTATGAGGCATTATCAACACTAAACATGGCAATAGTCTTGAAATTGGGCTATGAAGTCTTGGGAGAATATATTTGAAACTCAACATTTGAACAAATAACATGATCTCTTTCAAGGAGGGATAACACAATGCCGTGCATCTTTACCTAAAATAGCACAGATTCACACAGTCCATGCACCAATTGTAAATCGCTTTGATCCCTTTTTCTAAGCAATATCTATTTTTGCTTTGAATAATTCATATGTTTCATGTTTTGTTGGAAGAATTATTTTCCTGAAACAAGTTTCAGATAATGGTAAGACAAAGGCGCCATCATCAAAAGTGACCTTGAGTGGCCCATCTTTGGTTACCAGTGTTCCTACAACAGTCCAACACCATCTACATAGAAATAAAGTGTAGGTGTAAGTAAAAGTTACCATTATATATTCAGAATATTGAAAAAAAAAAAACAATAATCACTAAGTACTGGAAACTGAAGTCTACAGATAATTATAATATCCTAATCTACAATCATGGACAAAAGTTGTTGAAACACATGAAAATTAACGTTTTTTACCCTAGGTGTAAATTCTCCTCTCGCCCCTCATTCAAGGTAACCTCCCCTACCCCCTTTTTCAATGTTGGAAACAAATAAACATCCACGAAGCCTTTTGCAACATTGTTTGGGGGGGAGGGGGATGACAACAGATGAAAAAGGTGTTTTCATTCAAAAACTACTATTGTTAGTTCAAAAGCGTTAGTTTTGGGGAATTTTCTCAACACTTTTGTCCATCATTGTCAGAGCGAGAAGCAATTAGTATACATTGTCTGCAAGGTGTTTTTCTCGGCAAGCTAGTGACGTTTGCATAAAAATTATTTTGTCTTGACAAAAAAAGGGGGGAAACAAATTGCTATTTTCGCCATTTTCATGTTATTTACTGCTATGAGAATAATAATTGGGTGAAATTGTTCTTGTAAGGCATTTCATATTATGGAAATGGCGTGTGCGCGGGAAAGTAATTTGGTTAGTATTTAGTCCTCTGATCAGGAGCGCTCAAAGTCCATGCCATGAACTTGCTACAGTGTTGTGAAAGTAATGACACCACTTCTTCTGAAGAAGAGAGCTTAACCGAAAGACAATTTCGAAGTGTGTACTTGGTTACCAATAGTCAGATAGATATGGCGAAGTTTCCAACTTGCAGAGTCTTCGCACATGCTATCGTAGAGTCCTTTTCGACTGGCACGGCAAAAGTTGTTCAGTGGGTGTGCTGTTGGGAAAAGCATAGAAAAGGCGGAGACCATTATCATTTGGCCATCAGACTGGACAGAAACCAGCGGTGGATGATGTCCAAATGTAGGACAAAGATTGACAGGCCTACACAACTCCTTGACGGTTAAGATCTTTGTAACATATTTCCGGTCTTTGACCTCTTTAAAAGTGCCACTCTCACATGAGGCTATTGTATTTTATTTTTTGCTCTTTGACCTCTTTAAAGTTTCGCTCTCACAAGCACGTCCTTAAGAGATTTTCCTCTTTTAAAGGATATGAGTGGTGGCTCTTTGAAAATTTGCCATAGAGAAGGCTGATTTTGTATCAAGTGCCATTTTTCTAATAAAACTTTTTCAAGAAGTGGCACTCCCGGGTGATACTGTGTCACAAAGGCCAAGATATTCTTTGGGTCTTCATTTTTTTGTTTCAGCGCTGATTCCCTTTCTGTAACTTTGATGTCCGATAGAAGTGTCTCAATCACACGTTTCGGATAACCTCTAGCGAGGAGACGTGATTTAAATTTGTAAATGTTCTCTGCAGAAGTTGTTTTTGAAGAGTTAGTGCGTAGGAGTCTTATCCTTTTTTGACACCTGGTGGGTGGCAGGAGGAAAAATGGATGTACTGAAAGGTTTCAGTTGGCTTCAAGTGTGTTTTTACATCCAGAGCGGAGTCATTTTGAAAATGTTTGCCTTTGTATACAACAGTGTTCGAGATCTCAGCTGTAAATTTTATTGTAGGGTGGTGTGAGTTTGCTTATGTGATGAATCCGGTTTGCTGACATCCCACAACGAAAAAATGTTGTCAATGTATCGTTTCCAAATCAGTGGCTCTATGATGCCATCCATGAAAGCATTCTGACCTTTTCAGAGCTACAGACAGTTTTATTTGAGATCGCAAATTTGATTAATGAGAGACCCATTGGCAGACATCCAACATCACCCGATGATGGAACATATTTATGTCCCAACGACCTTTTACTAGGAAGATCAACTGCCAGAGTGCCAAGTGGACCTTTCAAATTTACATCCAAGGCACAACATCGATTTGCATTCATTCAACGCATCGTTAACAGCTTTTGGAAAAAATGGACAAGAGATTACTTTCCCAGCCTTATTATTAGACAAAAATGGCACACTGCACAACGCAATATGATTGTTGGAGACATCATCTTGATGCAAGACTCAAACCAAATCAGGGGACAGTGGAAACTCGGTAGAGTGTCAAAAATTTACCCAGGGAAAGACGGAAAGGTTCGTAAAGTAGAGGTACAGTACAAGAATCCCAGGCCAGGTGAACCTGTGACTAAATACGATGGGAGAAGTTATGTCACTGTGGAACGAGCTGTCCACCATCTTATAGTATTACTGCCAGAAGAGGACAATAGAGACAAATCAAACTAATCGATTTTTGACTCTGATCATTAACTCAAAATCTGTAAAAAAAAAAAAAATTGTTTTTTTCTTCAAGCGGGGGAGTGTGTCGTTCGAGATTAACGCTAATGATTTAGTCACTGTAATATGAAGATTCTAAACTTATAACGGCTTACGTCACAGTAGCTCGTTAGATTGTGAACATTTTCGTTGTAAGCGGAAGCAGATCGAGAAGCCACCGGGTAACTATACATTTGATATTTAAGACCTTGTTTCTACTTTGTAATTATTACTTATGAGGACGTACATATTTCTTAGATTTCAAATGCACTCCTCCTCACGTATGCTACTGAATAAAATGGAACTGTGATAAGCCTGTGTTTGAGACCGATGACGTTAAAGGACCGTGAACAACGAAACACTTTCTTCACAGAGGGAGGGAGCATGTGACATTTTGGTACTTCTTTTATTTAAGTCTGAATGCAAAATACATTTTAGGTGGATTGCACTGTTTATGATTAACTTATTTCCATGACCTAAAACAGCTAATTTTTAGTAACTCTATCCTACAGTCCCTCTTACCTAGGATTGAATAGTCGATTCTCGAAATGAGAATGGAATGACTAAGAGCTAAAATGACCCTTCCTTTTTGGACCCAACCTCATACCCAGGGTCTCTGGTCAGTTTATCAAGAAGGCTCATGAAATAATTGGGTAATTTTCAAGATGGAGGAGTCAATGATGGTTTAGATATAGACCCTGACAAAAGACTGAAGCCTGCACTTGAAAGGGTAACATGATGGATTAACTTGAGCAAAAATTATTGAGGATGTTTGTATTTGTATTTATCGAATAATGTGGAACTGAGTGATTATAGCCAATTTTTTTTCCAAAACAGTAATTTCGATCCTAAACAGAACTGTAAGTAATATCACAACTACGTGCATAACCTAACATCTGCTCTTATCTTGTATGAATGCAATAGAACTCATGCATTCTTTGAAAGCCAAAATGGTTAGATACTACCAAAAATCATTTCAATGAGTTAACCAATCCCTTTAAATCATGGTATCCCATGAAATGAATTATTAATGCATTCATGTGACTTAAAATGCTCAGTCTTTGACAGGGTCTTTGTCTGAACCGCCATCTTTAAAATTGCCCAATCCATATTCCCGGGCCGTCTCGAAAAACTGACCCGACACCCTTTGTACAAGATTGTTTTGCACCAACCTCTGGCTGTCTTTTTAATCGCTTTGTTTTGCAGTTTCACAGTTTTCTTCCTTCACTTTTTTTTTGTCACCTTGAGATGCCTGTGTATGAGGCAGGTCCTACAGCCTGATTATGTCATCAATTGTTACTTTGGTAGACTTGTATTTCTTGGCCCACCTTAGGAAAGGACTGCAAAGCTCGCAGTAATAATCGCTTTTTCCATGATGTGTAAATTGTGGAAATACATCTCCAGGAAATGTGTGCTGTATCTCCGAGCCGGCTACCTGGCCCACTTTAACTGGAGGGAAGGATGCAGCCATGAATGATCGGCGAAGCACAGATTTGTGATTTCCTGTATCCCCTGAACGGCTATGAATGGTGATTCGTCATGTAATTTCTGTGTTTGGTATGTATGAGGGCGGCTTGGCAGATGCTTTGGTAATAAAGATTTCAATTTCTTGTGGTGATGTTTGAAAAACGTTTCTGGCGAGTCTCCCTTCTCATCTGAGCTGACCAAAATGTCCCTCCGTTTGCTTTTTTTCCTTTGTTTGCTTTTTCTGGTAATTAGATGAGCAAAAGCCCGCCATACTGGAACTGGAACTTGAACAGCTCAGCTTACGTTTCTTGCTTGGTTTGGGTGATCTTTTCGCCTCGGCAGCAATTTCACTGTGATCGTCAGACCACTCTCCTTCGTCTTCGTTCTGCAAGTAATTTTCATCGACCAGATTCCATTCTTCTTGTGCTTCATTTATCTGAAAGGCTCCAAGGTTTTTTTCTGGAGAGCTACGCCCGTGTTCTAAATTAGTGTTTTCCTGATCTTTGATATCGGTCACTCCATCGTCGCTCCTTTTTTCCATCCTACATTCCTCTATTATCTGGATATAACCGCCATGGGGGTAACTTGGGGCATCTTTTTTCACAATCTTTTTTATGTGGCTAACGTCTTGTTCACTTTCGCTGGGAGGGGAGCTGCTGGTTGGTGCGGGTAGGTCCTGTACTGCAAGATGAATTTTAAGGCTATTCCTCTCTGTTTCTTCCTCTTTCTCTTTTTCACAAAAGGTAGATGGTAGCCGTTCACACTCAGACTCCGGCTGTAAACAGCTCTGTCCCCGTTTCTTTCGCAAGCCCTTATAACCATTTTTTTTGCCCTTGCTACGCATTACTCTGATCCCCTTTAAAGAACTTTGACTGATGCATCGCCCAAGACGAGCAAAGAAATCTTCCCTGCATTTGCTATCGACTCTCCCAACATTGACGAATTCATTCCATAAAGTCTCTTTGCGAACGAAATCAGTTTCTTGTCCCCTCTCGTATGTTTTTTCTAACCAGGAAAGGATTTCCTGTTCCATAGTAGTGTCCTCTAATATCGGCTAAAGTTGAACTAAAAGTTTAACTGTTGAGCTAAACAAACTTAATTAGTTCAATTATTGAAAAGAAAGCAAGAACCACAGCATGACAAAATATTAATTTAAATGAGAGGAACAAGTGCGTCGTGACATCAAAACAAATGGAGTTCGTTTACAACTAAAGAATTACGAAAAGCGAACCAGCTCAATCTTTAAAGAGTTGTAGATTGAATCTTTGACTTCTAGAAGCTGGAATGTCGTTCCTTATCATTCGGTTGTAACATTAATCTTCCTGAGTACATGACTTTGTTATGATAGCAGGAATTTACAAAACTGAACAAGGCGCGGCATAAGCGACTAGTCATTATAAAGGCATTTAAAAGCAGTTAAATAATTACCACTAGAACGTGCCCTCTAACAACTGGACAGATGATACTTTCTATGCAGAGCTTTAACAGAATTACTATGCGCAATTCCATAGTTCAGCAAAAAGGGTATACAGGAAAGGTACAGTAGCAGCTCCATTGGCGCAACGTAAATGCTCGAAATGGCGTCCGAAGATTCGAAGGCAGGCAGTTATTGGAATAAAACGCTTATTTTGCCTCATAAATTTTGGCTTAAAAAGAACATTGCCATTATTTCCAGTGCATAAACAATCAACACTATCCCAACAATTTTTTGGGTTCCTTTTAATCTCTTTTTATTCCTAAGATACCCAAGTTATGGTATTCAGTTCTTTCTATTCTGATTATACGCTATATTCAGTGATTTTCTTCTTTCTTGGGTGAGGATGAAGAGGGGACGCTTGATCATGAAAACAGGAGCGCTTATATAGTATTTTCTGGCTACAAGGTGGGAGGTTGTTTTTAAGGGGATACGTATTAGACGTGGGCATTAATTCAAGCAATTACGGTAGTATTCCCCAATGGTAATTGAATAATATCTTTCCACAAAATGTAACTGCATTTAATTGGCTACCCTACAAGAAATGCTTCATGCTTTTAAGGGGATACGTATTAATTCGAGCAATTACGGTAGTATTCCCCAATGGTAATTGAATAATATCTTTCCAGAAAATGTAACTGCATTTAATCGGCTACCCTACAAGAAATCCTACATAGGTATTTCCTACCTTACACAAGTCCCCAGTATGAGAAACTCCCCAGGGCTGATTTAACGTCAAAACAAGTTGTCTTCAAGCATTCAAGGTTTCAAACGGTTAAGCCAAAGTTGGACCTGCCAATAACTGAAAACAAACAAAGTAGTCATGTTGTTTGCATTACCTTCTAATTGTTAAACGTAAGTTCACTGAGGAGATACTGTGCGAACAACGAAATGTGCGAACAATGGCGACTGGTCAAGCGCTGTGGCCCTGCAGAAGTTTTGGTTTTTTATGGCTCTCCTGCGTTCTTACTCTCTTGGAATTTCATTGTCAAGGTGACTTTTGTGAGTTTAGCGATGGGTCAACCTTTCCTGGTCATATTTTGGATTGTTCTTGTCATCAATTCGCACCACGTTGCGAATCATCGCTACGATGCCTTCATCTCACAAAATGGCAAACACGACTACACTCTACAATGAGAGTCAAAAGATCTACCTTTGCTACAACCCTTTATAGCTATTCTACTCTGACTTTTAGACCTGTGATTCAGCTCATTCACGACATAGAGACCAACCCTGGACCTGATGGCTACCGGACCAGTGGTGTAAAGAAGAAGTCAAATAACAGCGATGTTAAGATAGCTCATCTTAATGTGCGCTCTCTCAAAAGCAGACATCACTACGTCCTTGTGAAAGAGACTATACTGACAAATAAGTTCGACATTTTTACCATCTCGGAGTCTTGGCTTGATGATTCTGTCACGGACCGTGAAGTTGAAATACCTGGTTATGACATTTACCGAGTCGATCGCCTAAACAAAAATGGCGGCGGCATTTGTGTTTATGTCCTCCAGTCCTTCAAGACTGAATTTTATAAAGACTTGTCGTATATTTCTGCTTCTGGCTTCCACCAACTTTGGCTAAAAATACAAATTAGGAACCTTAAGTCCATCGTTATTTGCACCACCTATAGACCTCCAAACACTCCTTTATCATGCTTCGACACAGATCTTACTTCAAACTTTATTTCAATGTCATCGCTCAGCCTTCCCATTTACATCTTGGGTGACCTCAATTGCAACCTTTTGAACGGCGACAGCCGGGACGCACGGGCACTTGTTGATTTTTACCGCTCTTATAATTTATCTCAGTTGATTGACGCTCCCACACGTATTACGGAGTCTTCAAAATCATTGCTGGATGTTATCCTTGCCTCACATGCAAATCAAGTTCAAAAGGCCGAAGTCATTCAGAGTTCAATCAGTGATCACGATTTGGTCTACGTTTTGTTATGTTTGAAAAAGCCACGCCCTAAGCCAACGTTTGTAACGACAAGAAGCTATAAACATTATAACGCTGACGCTTTCTTACACGATATTTCGCAAGTTCCTTGGTCTGTAATTGAGGCTTTTAGCGACGTAGATGATAAGCTGAATGCTTTTAACCTGTTGTTTAATGACATTTTTGATCAACATGCTCCTCTTAAGACCTTTAGAGTACGTGGGAAACCTAACCCTTGTGTAACTGACAATATCCGCGCTCTGATGAGAGAAAGGGATTCCTGGCGCAGACTTGCTAAAAGGACAAATGATCCGATGGCTTGGTCAGCTTATAAAAACTTCAGACGAGAGGTAAAACGGGAAATTAGATTTGCAGAGCGAGAATTTGTCACCGACCAGATCCAAAGTAATCCTAGAAACTCCAATAACATTTGGAAAGCTATTCGCCATTGCATTCCGAAAAATTCTACTTCTTCGAGAACATTCAGCAGAGACGATAAAATTGTCGCCGATGAGTTTAATAATTTTTTTGTGTCCGTTGATCAAAACACTGTAAACAAGATTAAATCCTTGGCTAACGAGCATTGCCATGATCTTCACGAGCATCGTTTCACACCTAGACAACATCCCATATGCGAGCAGTTTTCCTTTAGTTGTACCGACAGCAAGGAAATAAAAGGCATAATAGCGTCAATGCCATCTAACAAAGCCTCGGAAATTGATAACATTCCGATCCGTGTCATTAAAGACTGTATTGCACTTATTCTTCCTGCAATTACATCTATAGTTAATTCCTCTCTTGGCTCCTCAACTTTTCCTTCTTCTTGGAAAATAGCGGAAGTTGTGCCTATTCCCAAAGATGGTGATCATGAACAAGCGAACAATAATCGGCCTATTTCCCTTTTACCTGTTCTCTCAAAGATTTGCGAACGGGTTGCTCATAATCAATTTAATTTTTACCTAACCTCTAAGGAACGGCTGTCAAAGAACCAAAGTGGCAACAAGAAATGGCATTCAACCGAAACAGCAGTAATTAAATCTACGGATGCAATACTTAGCGGCTTTGATAAAAGTGAACTGACGGCAATGGTGTTATTGGATATGAGCAAGGCTTTCGATAGCATCAGTCATGAAATTCTGTTACTCAAGTTGAAGGATTTTGGCGCCTCTAACACCTGTCTCCAGTGGTTTCGCAGTTACCTCAGTGATCGCCAGCAAGTTGTAAGGATAAACTCTACGTTGTCCGAGTCCCTGCCACTAAGTAGTGGTGTCCCACAAGGTAGCATCCTGGGCCCACTCCTTTTTAGCATTTATGTAAACGACCTTGCTGCTGTTCCACAGAAATGCATTTCCCATAGCTACGTAGATGATACAAAGCTTCAAGTCTCCTTCAAGCTTCAGAACAAAGACATTGCCGTGGCAGAAATGAATGAAGATTTATTTAAAGTGTGTAACTGGTGCTTCAGAAACTATTTACTGCTAAATCCTGATAAATCCAAACTTATGGTGTTTGGTACCAGAAAAATGCTACCCAAGCTTCAAGATATCACCCTATCTTTATTAGGGAAGGACTTATCACCTAGTGAAATTGCAAAGGACCTGGGAGTGTTATTGGACCCACATTTATCGTACAACAATCACATTATTAAGACCGTTTCGTCATGCATGTCTTCTCTCGGGCAGATTAACCGCGTCAAACATGCATTCGACAGAAAGACCCTTTTGATAGTTATTAATGCCTTAGTTTTTAGCAAATTGTTTTATTGTTCGAACGTGTGGGCCAACTGCTCGAAGTTAAATATCGACAAACTACAATCGGTACAAAACTTTGCGTGTAGAATAGTAAGTGGAATTCGGAAATATGATCATGTTACGCCTGAACTGAAACGCCTTAAGTGGCTTCCAGTATCCAGTCAGCTTTATTATCGAAATACCATTTTGGCTTTTAAATGTATGAATTGTCGTGCCCCTGAATACCTGAGCACTATTTTCACCAAACGTTCTGATGTAAATAGTTATACAACCAGGAGTTCCCAATTTTTAAATATCCCTCTTTTTAAAACTGCCTCTGGACAGAGAACTTTTTATTACCGAACTGTTAGCATATGGAATTCCTTGGAATCTAATTTGAAACTTTGTAGTAACGAAATAATCTTTAAGAAGCGTTTAAGGAACAAACTGCTCAGGGATTTTTTAGGAAGTGATTAATATCGTGATGAGTAGTTATGTAATTGATAGTGATGATTGGTTATTTTAATCTTGTAAATAATTTAAATAATTATGTAAATTATTATTTTATAATTATTATTGTTCCTGAAAAGCCCCTTTGGGGAGGTTCAATAAAGTATGTATGTATGTATACTCAATCTATAAGCGTTTGGAGGCGCAAAGGCGATCGCCGATGTATTGCAAGATCTTTTTAGAAGTCACAAAGACATAACCACACAAGTCAATCAAGTAGAATGCTTTGCAAGTTCTCAACAGAACTCACAACCAATAAAATTCGCAGATGTCTTGCAAGTTCAAAGCAGACGTCACAAAGACAATCGCCGATGTATTGCAAGATCTTAACAGAAGTCACAAAGACAATCGCCGATGTATTGCAAGATCTTTATAGAAGTCACAAAGACATCACCTCACAAGTCAACCAATTAGGATGCTTTGCAAGTTCTCAACAGAACTCACAACCAATAAAATTCGCACATGTTTTGCAAGTTCTAAGCAGACGTCACAAAGACAATCGCCGATGTATTGCAAGATCTTTATAGAAGTCACAAAGACATCTCTACACTAGTCAATCAACGAGAATGCTTTGCAAGTTCTCAACAGAACTCACAACCAATAAAATTCGCCAATGTTTTGCAAGTTCTAAGCGGACGTCACAAAGACAATCGCCAATGTATTGCAAGATCTTAACAGAAGTCACAAAGACATTACTACACTAGTCAATCAACGAGAATGCTTTGCAAGTTCTCAACAGAACTCACAACCAATAAAATTCGCAGATGTTTTGCAAGATCTTAACAGAAGTCACAAAGACAATCGCCGATGTATTGCAAGATCTTTATAGAAGTCACAAAGACATCACTACACTAGTCAATCAACGAGAATGCTTTGCAAGTTCTCAACAGAACTCACAACCAATAAAATTCGCCGATGTTTTGCAAGTTCTAAGCGGACGTCACAAAGACAATCGCCGATGTATTGCAAGATCTTAACAGAAGTCACAAAGACAATCGCCGATGTATTGCAAGTTCTTAACAGAAGTCACAAAGACATCACTACACTAGTCAATCAACGAGAATGCTTTTCCAGTTCTCAACAGAGCTCACAACCAATATAGTTCGCCGATGTTTTGCAAGTTCTAAGGAGACGTCACAAAGACATCACTACACTAGTCAATCAACGAGAATGCTTTGCAAGTTCTCAACAGAACTCACAACCAATAAAATTTGCCGATGTTTTGCAAGTTCTAAGCAGACGTCACAAAGACAATCGCCGATGTATTGCAAGTTCTTAACAGAAATCACAAAGACAATCGCCGATGTATTACAAGATCTTTATAGAAGTCACAAAGACAGCACCACACTAGTCAATCAACGAGAATGCTTTTCAAGTTCTCAACAGAACTCACAACCAATATAATTCGCAGATGTTTTGCAAGTTCTAAGGAGACGTCACAAAGACAATCGCCGATGTATTGCAAGATCTTAACAGAAATCACAAAGACAATCGCCGATGTATTGCAAGATCTTTATAGAACACATAATCTGAGTGATTCTTAACTTGGAAATCCAAGTATTTAGTTTAAAACATATTTTCTATCTTAAAATTTATCTAATATTTAAAGTGTACAGAAATGGCCTACATTTCAGGAGGCTCACTGTAGTTTTTTTGGCTTGGAGGTGTACTTCTTGAAAAAAATATATCTTAGAGAAGACGCATGACCAATGTTTATTTTCTCATTGGTAACCAATCAACAGCTGTTACCATACCAACAGTAACACAAGGCTGCTAATTTTATAAAAGCTCAAAAATATATGGTAATACATAGAAAAGATGTTGTAGTTTTAAGAACATCAAAGCTTGTCTTCTATAAGAAATATTTGATGTTTCCACAAAATACAAAACTTATTAGTACCACACGTATATTCACCTGGGTAAAAGATTGGATATTAAGGGCCTCTAAAGTATTGAAATCCGAGACATCGTCCCACCAAAATGGGAGCGTTCTTGAAGATGCCAACTTAAGCATGCCAACCTGGGTACACTCTGTAAAAGAAAACAACAACAAAAACACGAGTGATCAATTTGGCACTTAACCCCAGAGGTAGAACCATTTCCAGTCAAAACATTGTACCATACAATATAACCTCCGGCATGTACTGGTAATTCGATAATTTGGTAACCAGATGGAATATAATGAACACATTACCTCCAATACTCTTGGTTTCTCCAATGAGGGACATGGCGATTTGTACTGCCAAAGACTTCCCAGACACAGGCAGTCCATAAGCCATTATCAATGGCACACCATCATACAACTGGGAAAGCTCTTCATAATGGAGTGCCATACCCATCCCTCCAAGTATCAACAAGGCAGGCACAAAATTCTCTCCCATATGTAATCGCTGAATCTCAATAAGTTCCTTCAGTGCCACACCATAGTCAAGATCTTCATCTGAAATTAAATATTAATTAAAATAAAATACATCCTAATAATGCCAGACAATGTTGTCCCACCACTTCTGTTTCTGTTTCAACATCCATATTTTCAGTTATGTTTGTTCAGTGATCAAAAGGTCCCTTGCGAGCAACTCTTGCATGCAGGGGATATATTTTATAAATTTGATAGTTACATTTGGGTGTCATGTTTATTTTGCACTGTCTTGTCTCTTGTTACAACAGGAAAGATCATCATGAAGTCATGCAATTTGTTATGGTTATTAACCCTTCCACTCTCAAGGGGTCTCTATTTGACTAGTAAAATCATCTGGCGTTAGACAGAGTAAACTCTATAAAGTCACTCTTGGGGGTGAACAGCCCGTGGAAAGTTTTCTTGTCTTACTATCTTAAAAACGTAGGAACCAGCTTTATGTTTCAATGCAATTTCAATCCATCGCGCCTACCCTGTAAATTACCAATTTTTTATAAAGAATGTCTTGAAGCTTGGTCTGACTTCAGTGACAATAAGGACGTTTTAAATGAGATCATTTGGAACCACCAGAACCTTTTGATTGACAAACAATCAATATACAGTAAGAAGATAAAAGAAGCAGGTTTTCTGAAAATAGGAGATATTCTCTCAAATGGCTTTAAGTTAAAACATTGGGATGCTTTGGAGAGAAAAATCTCTGCTTGTCTGATTATCTTATCTGATTTTTTCTGCCATTTAAAGATGGAGAGAATACTAACAACCAAACTGACGAAACTGTCTTAGACGATGATGTTCAAGATATAACTAGAATGACTTCGAAATTAATCTATTCCACTTTGGTCAAACGAATCCAGATTCCTCTGACTGTCCAATCTAAGTTTAACTCCTTATATAATATTTCTGGTATCACAGACTGGAAAAATATTGATCAATTACTGGGTCAAGTAACTGTTGACACCAGAACGAGAGCTTTTCAATACAAAATCATAAATCGTATTCTCTACACTAATAAAACCTTATATAAAATGAATTTAGTTCCATCTCCCATGTGCACTTTTTGTGCAGATCATGAGGAAACTCTTGAGCATCTTCTTGTCAGTTGTGCCTACACTAGAATCTTTTGGCTTTCTGTCATTTCTTGGTTAATTACTTACAATATGAAAATTGACAAGCTTGATGAAGTAACAATTCTCTTTGGTATTTTCGATAACAACCCGGGGAATTGTTTACTAAATCATTTAATCATTCTTGGGAAATATACCATTTATTTATGCCGCTGTAAAAATATCAAGTCGTCTTTACCGTTACTGAAGGCCAAAACAACTGAAACTCGAAAACTAGAATTCTTAATTGCAAAAAAGAATAAAAAAGAATAAAAAAGAATCTATTCATTACAAGAAATGGCAAAACATGTTATCGTAAGTTTCCTTTTCTTAATAGTTAAGTATTGGGTACATAGTTATATATAAAGTTGTATTTATACAGATATAAATATATCTATACATATTATTTGGGTTTACATTGTTAACCACACCTTAATTAGATCAAACTGACTGTGAATGTAATGTAATGTTAATTTGTTTTAGCGTTTAGTAATAAGTGTTTGTAAGTTTAAATTTTAAGTTTTTGTAATTGTAATTAGTGTTAGTAATTAAATGTAATTAGGGTAGCGTAAGCACTAGCGTAATTAATTACGTAATATATATTGTTCGTATAAACCCAAGTTCTGTGATTACCAGATCGAAAATAATAAGATTAAATTGTCAGTTAACCTAGCCCTAAAATTGACTGGGAAGGAACTGTGAAGTGAGTGAGAAAGTAATACATTAGTTGATAAACCTTTTCTTCGATTTCTTAGCTTTAGATATTGAGCAATCCAAGTAAAATACAAAATTCTAGAGAAATTAATCTAAATCAAAGACTTGACACTGAAATAAAACAGCAATGTTGTACAATACTATCGCAGAATACCGTCACATGAAAAGCTCGCCATAACCTTAGACTGCCTAGCTACAGTCAAGCTACGGAACAATGGAACATGATCCTCTTGCTATCAAGACTCCATCACTACGACCCCGCTGAAAAAACTAGGCACTAGCTAGGAATGGTGCCAAAACTATGCACAGCGTTTTTGCTTGACATTCAAATACATGACGGAGACAAGCACCATCTGAAAACAATTTCTAAACTGGTATACCTCGTATTCTTTTGCTGATTCAAAGGCGTGAGATTATTCTGGGAGTAGTTCCAAGATTTCCGATGATTTCTGAAGACACACGAAGTTTCCGATAGATGGTTACGCTTGATTACGCTGCGTCTCCAGTGTATCCGAGATTGCGGGGGAGGAGAAGGAGTCGTCATTTACTCATTTTATGTGCACTTTTCGTTCCTCGTATTGGTTCGAGTTTGCATGTTTCAGTCAAGTTTGTCATTTAGGCTGGCATAGGTCGGTCACTTGACATGATAATATCAACGTACCAGGGTGAGAAAATTGGTCCTAAGGCGTGAGATTGAACTTTTCAAGTCACAAACGAGAGACTTGAAAGGCATAAACGAGCCTTACTAAAAAAAACCTAAGATATCTTTTTAAAACTAAAATACATGATTTATCCTATTGAACAACACTTCGATTGACTAAGATCTCCTTTGGAGCGACTTTTGTTGTATCAATCAATGAATCAGCTTACCTTTTTCCTTTCTGAATTTCTTTGTTACCATTCGCTAACATTATCTTTGGTACAACATGAAACAAAAATCCTTCAGCACTTCCGGATTCCGATTTTTCAGTTACAAATCCAGTGCACATTGCCGAAAAATTGGTCATGGGCACAAAACTAGCCTATTTCTCCATTCACCTCTGTCAGTCGTCTGTCCTCTGGTTTCCTGGGATCCTGGTCGTTGAAATCGGGGCTCAATGTACTTTCTGACTCAGTCTCAGGAACTCCAACATCTGATTGCATATCAACCCCAGACATTATTCCAACCACGCATCTCATGCAAAGAGTTACAGATACAGTGTCCAGAAGGGTGTCCACAAAGGAAAATGACTTACTGATTTTCTTCTTTGATATTTACATGCACTCTGAAAGAACACCGTTACAGCAATCAAAAGTCGAGAGGTAATTTTATACCAATAAAAAGGTAAGGTACGTAATCACCGCATTCAATTGCAAACGGGGATGTCCAGTTTAGCCAATCAAAAGAAACAAAGAAGGTTGTCACACTACAAAGGAAAGCGAAGTTAATTAAATATTATCTCACCTAAAACTGATGAGCTGACTGGAAAAGGTTGGGTGTCACACTTTAAACTTCTACTTCAAAACAAAAAAGCAAGGAATTAGTCAATTAGCGAATAAATGGAGATGATGTAAATAAGCTTCTTTTATTCTCGTGAAATGTGGAAAGTCAGCATTTCCGATGTACTGTTTGGTTGCCGTCACAATGAACTTTACAAAGACCAGACGACTGAAAATAAACACACAACCAGTCCAACAATATACATATTGCCATCATAAAAAAATGTTGGACCTGGTGGTGCGCAAAGGTCGTGAACTGAAAATGCCCTTTTCCCAGGAAGTTTATAGCTGTATTAGTGCTTTAAAAGTTGTAGCAAACAGCTGAGAGCTTCAAACGGCCGGATTTCACATTCTAATATTTTCATATTTTAGTGATAAAAGACTGAGCACAGTTCTATTTGCGCTGTTTCAACCATTTGCTTCAGATATAGGTGTTTTCAAAAGCTTGAATCAAGGGTTTACTGTGAAACACAGTTTGATGTAAGTATTAAATGCAGTTTTTTTAAGCCTGTTTATTTCTAGGCTGTAAGATTACAAAGCACGTGCTGAATGGCGTGTTCCCGTTGTTTTTGGGCCCTCAGTTTGGAGATTTCTTTGGGTTGAATTCCACAGTTTTTTCTAAACTGTGGAACGAATCTTGATGGTTTATCATAAGTTTGTTTTAGAATTTGATGTCCGGAATACCACTAACATCTGGACAATTTTGTAAATGGTGTCCTTCGCGTTCTTTCATGTCTGAACAGTTGTTCTTGTTGTCAATCATTGGTTAACATACTCGTTTCCTACAGCAAGTACGATATAAGCAAGATGTCAAACCAGATCTATCTTTTATTATAGTTTTCTCCTAATTTTTACTAACTCAACAACGTCAAGCAATAAATGGCGGATGAACTCTGAGCACACAGCGGCCAACAGTTTCATGCGTAGTTTTCAGTGTTTTTTGGTTGTTCCGGGGGTTTTGTTTCGGTGACTTGGGTTTTAGTACATGCCGTTTTACAATTAAATGGCGTCCATGGGCAGATGTAACGCAGATTTCGTTCGATCCTTAAACAAAATAGACCTTTATTGAGTTGGAAAATGGAAAGTTAATAAGATAAGCTGCGAGAATTGAACTTCGAAAGTTAGAAGGGTGCCCCGGGAAGGCGGGTTACCCTGTCTACCATGTAAACGCCCCAATGCATTTTCTAAAGAAACATATGAGAAGTTGGCTCTCCCAGGGTAGCTCAGTTAGTCGGGGCACAAGTTAGCTGGGGCACCCTCCCTCCACATAAACAGGCTCTTGCCAGGCATGGATCAAGTTTTGGTCTGACAAGCAGATGATCTGTTTGGACATAAAAATGTTTGGAAAGTCAAGTTAATTGTAGCACAAAGCATAAACAGGTGGATTGAACGTCTCTCCTTACAAAGCAAAAGTTGAAGTTGTCTGCCTGAATCGCTCAAGAACTTCACTGACTGTAAAGCGGGACTAATTTCCCGTGGGACTTTCACAAAATACTGTGATGTTATCTCGCCTTCAAACGGTCAGAAATTTTATTATGACCAAATGCAAAAACCTTTATAAAACTAACTTGAAATGAGCCGTCAACCAACGTAAACTTTCCTGTAATAGTTTTTAACAAAGTGACCCCATTTGAATATTATTTCAAAAGTCGGTACACAAATTTGCATATTTCCATTGGTTCAAACTACTTACGCTGTTACGTCTGTCAAAGTTAAAGACAACAAAACATTTGGGTGTGGAATGTAATTGATATTCTGCCCAAAGCTAGTTCAATAGTAGAGGGATCAAAGGCTGCTGAAAGGCACGGATCTCCAGTTGATTCATCCTTATTGGCCAATCCAGTTATTGTCATGGCTGAGAACATTAAAGACCCTTGCCAGGAGTCGGTTGCAGCTGCTATTGTTGCATCAACTTTAAACCTTCAGGAGCTTGTAGAGAATGTTGGCAAGCAGTGCAGTGATCGGTCGTTTGATCCTTTAGACATCCTTTACCTCGACAGAATGTCGAAATTACTTTGTACTAAACATAACGTGGACAGTGATGATCCAACCATCAACTCCCATTTCGATACACTCAGGAGGCACTTGGCCTCCTTTAACTTGAAATTGGACACCGTGCATTCCGTTCAGTTGTTAGACAATTGACCAACCTAGCCCACAAGGAGCCAGATCTGATATCTGGGCACTTACAGTCACTTGGTCTGTTGGAGGGTGAAGACCAGGACACATGGACACTAAGGCGCTTATTTGTTGATGCAGTTTTAGCAGACAATGGCAACATATCAAACGCGTTGGTAGGTAAAGCTCTTTAGTTTCAATCTAGGGGCTTCTGCGATCAAGAGATTGGGGATGTTGTTATCAGAGTGTGCTCAAGTCTGTTGTGCATTATGGTAGTAACTGCAAGCAGTACAATTCCATTCCTTGCATTCCATTGTGACCAGCCACTGACAAACTCCCCAGTCTACATTGCATATCATTATTATGGTGCTGGACATTATGATGCAACAGAAAGCATAATAAGAGGTAAGGGGCTGGTTAAAACAATATAAAATAATAGTTAAGATGATCATAATTATCTTATCGTATTTAAATTAAGTTTTAAAAGCCTCTATAAATAACTTGTTTGGAAACCTTGGAGTTAATGACACAGCGCACAATGACCTCCTTTTCAGTG
>NC_090875.1:5409725-5414725 GCF_036669935.1 Montipora foliosa | reverse complement strand
CTACTATTACTACAAGCGCCTCCAGTAGTACAAGCACCACAAGTAGTACGAGCAGCGCACCGGTGGCTCAGTTGGTTGAGCACTGGACTGCCATGCAGGAGGTCGTGAGTTCGACACTCGGGGTCTTTAAATAACTGAGGAGAAAGCGCTGCCTTTGTAATTACATCCGCAAATGGTTAGACTTTCAAGTCTTCTCGGATAAGGACGATAAGCCGGAGTTCCCATCTCACAAATAACTTCCATGTTCATTAGTTCCCTGTGGGACATTGAAGAACCCACACACTATTCCAGAAGAGTAGGGGATGAAGTTCCCGGTGTTGTGGCTGTCCTCTGTGTGTATATGGGTGGGTGGGTATAGCAGGTCCACATCAGCTGAATTGCTGCCAAAACTTCAACCTGCTTTAACAAATAAATAACAAACAAACAAACTAGTACAAGTACCTGAAGTAATACAAGCACCTCAAGTTACACGAACACCTCAAGTAGTACAAGCGTCTCAAGAAGTACAAGCACCGCAGGTAGTATAAGCGCCTTAAGTAGTACATGCACCTCAAGTAGTACAAGCGCCTCGAGTAGTAGAAGCACCTCAAGTAGTTAAAACGCCGCAAGTAATAGAAGCACCTCAAGTAGTACAAGCGCCTCAAGTAGTGCAAGCAGCTTCAGTAGTACAAGCCCCTCAAGTAGTTCAAACGCCGCAAGTAATACAAGTGCCTCAAGCCGTGATTCGCGCTTACGTAGCGAAGCGTTACTTAAATTTGAAGGCTACAGTCGAAGTATAGATAACCCGGCGTTTTATTTCTGTACTCGTTGCGGACGGGAAATGTTATCAGCAACAGTCAAACTGCAAAGCAAATAAAAGATTTGCGTTTTAAATATGAAATTACACTTTAAAGACTGAAATATTTGCAGCGAAATTCTACTTACAATTCTGTTGGGCAATCCATACTTCATAACACGGCTCTTTACATTGTGGGTGTGTCGATCGGTTGATTGCATGCAAAAGCGAATATTTAAATACGTTACGTTTTTTTATATAAATAGACTAACTCGTCGCCAGGTCCTTTGCGACTTTTTGGCGCCCAAACGGAAGTTCTACTGCACTAGCGCAAATCACTCCGCCCGAGTGCGGAAATTAAGAGCTTAGCTCTAATTGAGCAACCATTTTAAGACTGAAATAATCATGCGAGTGTTCATTGTTCTTGAATTGATTTAAACTAGAGTAGTCCTGCATTGAGCTCTTCCTTTGTCGCAATCAAACACAGTTTGTGAATTGGTCTGTCGTACTTCCCATCTCGTCTTGATTCTCACTTTTCGAACAAGGCCGTCGTTTCCAGGATAGGTGCCTACAATACGTGCCATTTTCCATTCACATCTTTTGTGTTTGGGATCCAGCTCCAATACAAGATCACCGGTCTGGATGTTATCTCGCACGCGAAACCACTTGTTTCTTGGTAACAAGTTTGGAGCGAAATACTTCATCCAACTCCTCCAGATATCAGCAACTCTGTTTTGGGTACTCCTGAGTAACTGTCGCGGATTGATTCTTTCTTCTGGTTCTGGTTGTGGCGGTGGATTGTATTGGCCTAGCAGTAGGTCGTTTGGAGTGATCGGTGGGGTCTCCCAGATATCGTCGGAACTGGGGTACAGCGGTCGTCCGTTGACCAGGTAGGTGATTTCTGACAGAAATGTTCTCCATTGTTCCTCGGAGTAGGCTTGGTTCTTGCAAGTGGCGTTAAGTGCTTGTCTGACTGACTTAATTAGGGTCTCAACAATTCCGTTTTGGTGACTCGCATGTGGTGTATCCCATTCCCATCTGAACTCGCAGCCAAATTTATCAGAGAGGACACTCTTTATCCCAGGAATATCCCAGTTCTGTGGGGTTTCCTTCAGGTAACCTTGGGCACCCATGAAGTTTGTTCCACGGCCTGACCAGCAAACATTAGGGTATCCGCGTAAGCAGGCAAACCGACGAAAGGCCATTAAGAATGCGTCTGAGGTTTTATCGGTGACCAGCTCTAGGTGGATCGCACGTGAAGTCATGCAAGTGAAGATGATCACTTGTGCCTCTTTCAGGGTTTTGCGACCGAGTTTAATCTGTACTGGTCCGAACATGTCCATAGCAGTGTTCGAGAATGCAGGGAAGCCAGCTGCTACTCTTAGGTTTGGGATCTGTCCCAAGAGCTGGTTGAGGGGCCTTTTCCGTAGTTTTCTGCATGTGACACATTTTGAGGTGACGGTCTTAGCCATTCTGCGGAGTCCAATAATCCAAAATCTTTTTCTGGCCTCGTGAATTAAACTCCTATAGCCACAATGCCCACGTCGTTCGTGGAGGTCACGCACAAGCAAGATCACAAAAGGGTGGTCTTGTGGTAACATAATAGGCTTTCTCAACTCTTCCGGGAGACATCTGATATCTTCAAGTCGACCATGCGCACAAAGAAGGCCATCTTCACCCTTCTTTGCAACTAGTTTCTTATCCAAACTGTCTTCGTCGACGTGAAATTGACTCCACTTCAGAAGCTGGGTTTAGGAAGACTTCAGTTCCTGAACTGAAATGGGCCCTGACTTCGGGTTCATTTTCCGAGCGTTGTAAATAAAGCGACGAACGTAGGCAAGAGTTCTCCTTATCTTGGAGTACGTAGAACACGTTTTCAGCAAATGTAAAAGGATAGGATTTTCTTCAGATTCATGCTGATCTAGTTCAGGACATACTTCTGCGGCGGCAGTGCGGTGTTTACCGCCTTTCTTCTCTTTTAAAGCTTTAAGGTCGTCCACATTAGTGTTAACTTGGGTGTGATCTTGAAAGTTGGGCCACTTTTCTTCTGTCAACTCTAGGAAGGATGGTCCCTCTGCCCACTTCATGAGATGATTAAGATGGATTCCTCTCGTCAGAGCATCTGCAGGGTTGTTGTTAGACTTGATGTAATGAAATTGGTCTGCCCCAATGGTCTCTTGAATTTCAGCCACTCTGGCAGATACAAAGGGCCTGAAATCCCGTGGTGGGGTTCTGATCCAGGACAAAACAGTTGATGAATCGATCCAGAAGAATCGTTCCCAGTCCTGCGCTTTTGTGAATTCCAATGCTTTTACACATGTGATGTACATGTGTGCGAGTGATAAACAGCCCAACAGTTCTAATCTCGGGATGCTTTTCTTCTTCAGTGGTGCTACGAAAGCCTTTATCATGACTGGAACACAACGATAGTTTCCGCCAGCAAGTTTCCACCGTAGGAAGATGACTGCACCATAAGCCTGCTCACCACCATCGGAGAATCCGTGAATTTGAGGCACGCCCACTGCATTGCTTGGTTTTAGCTTGCGGTCAAAGTGAAATGACAGGAGATCATTTATGGACTGGACATTTTCTAACCATGTTTGCTGAATACTCTCGGGAAGGATGTCGTCCCAGCTGTAACCCGAACTCCATAATCCTTGCAAGTCAATTCTGAACTTGATAGTAACGGGTGACACAAGTCCGATAGGATCCCAGAGTTGAGCGAGAAACTTCAGACAGCTTCTTTTGGAGAAGCCTTCCAGTAAGCCAACCACGTTTTCTTTCTTGAAGGTAAACTTGTCTTCTTCTTTATCCCATTTGTGGCCAAGCAGATCTGTAAATCTCTCACCATTAGACTGGTCAATTTCTGAGCGGTTGGAATGCCACGCCTTAATTTGAAACTGGCCTTTTCCAAGGACGGTGTCAATTTCTTTGATTATTCTCTTGGCTTTTGTCGAGTTGCTTTTGGATCCCGCGATATCGTCCACGTACGCGTGATCTTGAAGTTCTTGGGCTGCGTCTGGAAATTCGACTTGTGAGACTTTAGCTAAGTAATTGATGGCATTCGAGGCAATGTCTGGTGCTGGCTTGTCGCCAAAATTTAATCTGAGCCACTGGAAGACTGAGGGCGTTTCAGTTTTGTCACTTCTCCACAAGAATCTGTGAAAGACTTGGTCATCAGGGTGCACTAGTACTTGATTAAACATTTTCCGGATATCACCCGAGTAAGCCACTTCGTTCCATCGCCAGGCCATAAGCACATTGGGAAGACTGTTAGTGTAATTAGGTCCTTTCTCGAGGTGATCGTTCAGGGAAAGACCGTCGTGGCCTTTTGAAGACGCATCGAAAACAAGGCGAACCTTAGTAGTTCTCTCTGGTGTGAAAACTGCTTGCAAGGGCAGATACCATTCGGGTTGACTGTGATCATTGACAACTTCTTCTGTAGGAATTTTAATTACGAATTCTTGTTCCAACAGCTTTTGTACCTCGTCATTTACGATTGCGAAGCATTCTTTTCTTTGGAACGACTTCTCGGCAGACTGCATTCTTTTAAAGGCAATGTCATAATTGCTGCGTTTGGGGGGTCCATTCTCATTCCAAGGCATTCTTACTTGGATTCTTCCATCTACCAATGTAGTTGAATCAGACAGGGATTTGACGAACTTGTTTTCTCGTAGCACGTTCTCACTACAAGTACACAGTTCCGTTGGTTTAACTCCCAGCGTGTCCTGATAGAGTAGTTTCTTAATGTCGTCCTCAAAGCTCAATGTTCCGACTTCAATGGACTGTATCCTGGAACTGTTAACTTGTCCTAAAACGTACCAACCAAAGCAGTTACGTTTGGCAATCGGCTCTCCTGGTTCCCCAGACAAGGTATGAATGTCGACAAAGGCATCGACGAAATCTGTACCGATTAAAAGATCTATTGTTCCACCAGATAGATGCAGTTTGTTCGCAACTGGTTTGAGATGAGAGAAGTGTTCAATAGCTCCCTTTGAGATTGTCTTCGCGGCACTGCAAGGTCTCTTTATCGTGTATACTTCCAGGGTCTTTGTGATATCCTCTTCTGTACTCGAGGCAACAGTGATCTCGATGATTTCCGAAGTTTCAGACCTCTTCTCTCCACCTGCTAGATTCATAGTAAGATGGGTGGCTGTCCCTGCTATTCCCAGTCGTTCGGCTGCATTCTTAGATAGCAGACTTGTGTTTGATCCAGAATCTATCA
>NC_090875.1:5387225-5392225 GCF_036669935.1 Montipora foliosa | reverse complement strand
CCAGCTGCCTTGAAAATCAATCTGTATTTCAAGAAATGTAATTATTCAAAGTTTCAACTGAATATTTTCAACAACAACATTTTACACCATTAAATTCAAGTTGTAATTCTGATTAAAAATACAATATGATGTACACACCCTTTGGTAATTGAAGAATGTGGTAAGTGAAACACAACCAAGGCCCATGTGGTTAAACATTTGAAAGACCTTGGTCGCTGAGCCTCCAGTAAGAGGAATGCACAGGCAAAGCAGAAAGTTGCCAGTGGTCCAGGTTCAGGTCCTGGGCTTCGTAAATAGACAAATGAAACGAAACATGGGTTCCTGGTCAGTGATACTGCTGATCACTATTGAACCATCGGTGACCAGGTAACCATGGCGCCTTTAAAGAGCGTTACTCGCAAACTAAAGGATCTCACGAAGATTCATCAATAAAAAAATCAATTTAAAATATAAAGTAAGTGCCTCCATTGTGTTTTCTTGAGATTTAAGGTCTGTAAATAGAATTTTCCATTGAGGTAATAATCCTCGGTCTGCCACTTGCTCAACACTTGCTGACAAGCGAATTGTTTTCCTGTACTTTCCCAGAACTTTGATCAAGGCTTGTTGAACCTAAAACAGACTTCCTATTTACTTTTATAGCCTTTCAGTGTAAACTTCAATGGTATTAAATAGTAAAAATGAAAGATGACTAAATTGGTTGGAGAGATTGGGGGTAAACTTTTGGGCAAGTGAAAAGTGGTCCAGGCAATGCATTTTGAGGGTCACTCGCCATGGCAAGTGCTCTCAAAATTAAGTGTCCAACCCTGCACAGTGTAAGAGCGCCTTCACACCAAACAATCTCTCCAGTAAATTAGATGCCATAGAGGAAAATGACGTTAACATTGAGGGAGCTAGAATAGCGAGAAGGCATTTACTGTACAATCTAGAAAATTACATTTTGTTTGTGCATTTGCCACTTACAAACTTTTAAATCTTTACACTTTGATTTGTGGTAGGAAAATAATGCTAGGCTTCTGATAACATATGCAAGAAGATGTTTACATTGTATTTAGAGCGGTTTTCAAATGAGTGTCGTAAAACCAAACCGAAGTAATTACTTTGGCCAATCAAAAATGACAGAGACAATCCAGTAAACCAATCAATACTCAAAGTAATTACATGTAACCAACACAAAGCATGGGAAAATGTGCACGTGTGAGCCACAATTGGTTTTGGTTTCACTTCTGATTGGTTGAAAAAGAAGAACGAGAACTTTGAACCAATCACTGTGTGAAGTAATGCAAAACCAAAGAAATTTGCTAATTACTTTCGACACTCTATTGAAAACCGCTGAAACACTTACGCGTTATTGAAGACTTTGAGTGACCACTGTTTTCCTTCTTGAGTTCCTCATAGAGAAATTTTCTGACCTCAGGGTTATGTGGACTATCAACACTGAAAAATGAAGTTTAAAAATTAATGGCAAGGAAAAAGACTTCAATTCAACATGCAAAGGAAAGTGTGGTTACAAGATGTCTTAGTTTCATGGCTTCCACACACAGCTCAATGTCACACATGGAGTAGAGAAATGAGCATGCTATGTTCATTTTCAAGCAAAACAAGACTTATACCAATAATAATTATCATGGTGTCATTCACTGGCCTGTGAGCAAGGTTGACATGAAGTTCTACAGCAGAGGCTCTCTAAGTTGACATATATTGTGAAAATCTTAAAAGTATTGGTAAAGGTTTGGTTGAATAAGTACTGCAAGGCTTTTTAGTTGGGTATAACATACCCTACACTTCCACGGAACTGTTTATCGAGGTCTTGTTTGTTATGCAACAAATGCACATCTCCCTAAAATTAACATTGAAAGTTGCAATTAATGATTTTAAAAACACCTAAAAGCGGAGCTCCAGGCTTGTTTATTTTTACTGGCTGTAGGATTAGTGAAAATAAAAGGCTTTGGAACTGTCCGCCTTTTGGTTTTCCCGGATATTGCTTAATTATGTAACATTTTCTTTGCTGCCTAACTAGCCGAAATTCCACGGTTAATTTCACCTGAAAAAACCGACTGATCGCATGAATCACGAAGGGATGAGTGTGATATCAGTTTTTCCAGCGCAATCTACTGTCGAATTCACCAGTTAGGCAATTAATTTTTGTTGAATCGCAAGATTTTTAAAAGAAAACAAGCAAATCCTCAGCAAGCGAACGGAAAAGGAAAGAAATCATTTGAGAGTCGACTGTCAAACACCAGTGAATAGGAATCACGCTAAAATTAGAAATCACAGATGTACTATAGCTCGTGATGTGACAGATCATCTTTGTCGGTTCAAGGTCAAACTTTATTTATTCCACTTTATCTCTGAAAACGAGATCATTTACAATTCGATGTATTTCATTGAAACATGCCAGCTTGGCTTAGAACCAGAATCGGCTACAAAGGACAAACTTCAAACAAGATCTCCAACAAATTACCTGTACGTGCTCTAAACAAATTTCTAAAAACACAAGCTGGTGATATTTCTCCTTATATGTTTACGAGAACTCATTGCGATTAAATGTTTAGAACATAAGTGCACAATTCTTGTCACTGTCGAGGCACATCGAAAAACAGTTAGGCAAGCGGAGTAAAAAAACTTCTTGTTCGCTTGCATTTTAAGGTCAAACAAACCAGCAACAGATCGATTATTTCTGTCCAAAAAGAGTACAGATGATTGTTATTTAATTCTAGTTAACAATAAAAATTCGAGGTTCATTCCTGAACAAAGGAAAAAACGACTAAACCACGTTTTAGAAATATGCATCCACTTGAAATAACTCATCCGTAGAAATAACAAACGGTTTAGTGTCCAAGAAAAGAATTTGTGGAGTAACTCACTCTAAAACTCCAAATTCGGGATTTCTTTTCATAAGAATCTTAAGTTCTCCTTATACGAATAGTAATTCTTGTTAGGAGACATTAATAAAGTAAAGGTCTTCAAATAAGAAGACAGTTCTTATTCAAAGAATATAATTTTGCTTTGATCTTCCTATAAGCAAATTTATTATTCTCACCAGAAGTATTGCACGACCTTCCTTTTGCAGCTTTCCCAATCACATTAACCATAATTGAAAGGAAAGAGCTCCTAAGGAAAGTGGTGAAAAGTGTTTATGGTGAGGGTGGGGAGGTTGGGTAAGACATCATGGGTCTTCTCGGAAACGAAAGGGAGAGGGGGAGGTTGAGTAAGAAGACATGGTGGGTCCCTTGTGCTAACAATTGTGTTAACTACTTCACTAAACATTCCGTGTATGTTGCTAGAGACCAGATGTTCTTTTCCCAAGATCTCTTGGTTCACATTAGAGGAATAGTAGTTCTAGTTAAAGGAAATAAATAAACTGCAATTCTTCAAATAAGAAACATTTCTTATTTTAAGAATAATCAGTTCTCCATAATAAGCAGTGTAATTATTATAATACATCAAACAAAATTAGTAAAGTTATGATATTTTAAAATCCAAAGCCAACGTAATCGCTAGCCAATTGCACGGGAACAAAACACCATGTAATTACATGTGTCTGATGCAAAAAGTGGGAAAACAATTGAAAGTGAGACACAATCGATTTTTATTTGAATTTTGATTAGATGAAAAAGTGGCACGAATTTGTCATGCCAATCAAGTAGTGTAGTTGATGCAAAACCTTTTTTCATTTTCAACACTCAAATGAAAACCCCTTAATTATTGCCCATAAGTTATTCTTTTGGTGTTGTCCTTTTAACAGTCAGAATGACTTCTTTAAAAAGAAGAACCAGTGTTCCAATGTAGGGAATGATCACACTACGAACTTTAACTATCTCCGAGGGCATTGGGATCTTCCCTCGGACAAATATGCATGCATCCATCATGTTTATATATATGCATAACTAAGGGGATTACAAGATCTTTAATTTCTAAAATAAAGAGACCACTTGGCATGTCTTCTTCTTTGATTTTATATGCATGAAGGTTACTAGCAAATTCAACTGTTTGGTAAAGTTTTCAAAAAACACGTATGTTTCACACACCCAGATGTTCATTAAGGAAGCAAATACAGGTAGGGAGTGACTCATCTCAGTTAACAGAATGATGTTTAGATCTGCTTTGCAGCAAGTACCATGGATGGTGTCAGACGTTACTTGAAAAATTGTAGCCGCCTGAGAGAGCTCTGCAAAGGTAGGATAGAAACGTGTTATACGTCCCATTACATTTTATTTATTATTTTATTTTTAATATATCCACATTTATTAGTTTACATGATAATTTTAAACTATACGTAGGAGCTACCTATGTATAATAAACACAGAACATCCAAAACTACACTACACCTCTAAGCTATACGCACTATACACAATTCAACATATTACAATACTACAGTATTAGTTTAAGTTGAGAGTTGGAGGTGATAGCTCATGTTCCATTATGGGTAAAAATTGATGCCAGTTTTTATTAAGAAAGTGGAGTTTGTTAATTTTTCCTCACAATGAAACACTCGATCTGGTGCGTTGTTTTGCATTTTGATATTAACAGGGCAATGGTGGGAAACGTTTGGCTTAATTTCGAACGAAAAGGTATTTGCTCTCAAGTATAATGTAATTGACTAGAATATTGTCATCGACATTATCCGCAGAAAAAAGCCCAAATAAAATATCTTGGATGTGGAAGTTTTTAGAGATTAACTTTTGTGATTTGAGGAGAATGTTTAGCTCATTCCAAAAGGTGCTAACCTTACTACAGTTAAAAAAAAAAGTGTTCGAATGTCTCCAGTTCTTTATTACAGAAATAACATAGAGGGGAAACGGCTAAACCAAATTTGAAGAGCATAATGTTTGTATAACAAATTCTATACAGATCTTTCTTTATATTGGAATTCTCGTAACTTTGTATTCAGCGTTTACTCTGAACATGTTCGTTCTTACATATGTTAGCGTTCGTTTCAACAGCAACTGCTCCAACGGAAACAGGATCCTCTCGCTCAAAATACTTCTTCAGTAGATTAG
>NC_090875.1:5334260-5387125 GCF_036669935.1 Montipora foliosa | reverse complement strand
TTTGCACAATTTTTGCACTGGCATCTGTAATTTAACTTTTTTAAAAATTGGTCCATGATAAACTTTACTTTGCGGTTTTTTTACTGGAAAACTGCTGCAAACACTGCAAAATAGCAGTTTTCATAAAACGTGTTATTTAGAGGCTGAAACGAACGTTTTGCACAGATTGGCACTGGCGACTGTAATTTTAACTTTTTTAATAACTTGTCATTGATAACCGTTTTTTGCTGTTTTTTAACTCGAAAACTGCTGCAAACACTGCAAAATAGCAGTTTTCATAAAACGTGTTATTTAGAGGCTAAATACGAACGTTTTGCACAATTTTGCACTGGCACTGTAATTCTTAAACCCTTTTTTTAAAAAAATTTGGGTCCATGAATAAAACGTTTTGTGCTGTTTTTAATAGGAAAAACTGCTGCAAACAACTGCAAAATAGCAGTTTTTATAAAACGGTGTTATTTAGAGGCTAAAACGAACGTTTTGCACAATTTTGCACTAGCACTGTAATTTTAACTTTTTTAAAAATTGGTCATGATAAACGTTTTTGCTGTTTTTACTGGAAATCTGCTGCAAACACTGCAAAATAGCAGTTTTCATAAAACGTGTTATTTAGAGGCTAAAACGAACGTTTTGCACACTTTTGCACTGGCACTGTAATTTTAACTTTTTTAAAAATTGGTTATGATAAACATTTTTCCTGTTTTTACTGGAAAACTGCTGCAAACACTGCAAAATAGCAGTTTTCATAAAACGTGTTATTTAGACGCTAAAACGAACGTTTTGCACAATTTTGCACTGGCACTGTAATTTTAACTTTTTTAAAAATTGGTCATGATAAAAGTTTTTGCTGTTTTTACTGGAAAACTGCTGCAAACACTGCTAAAGAGCAGTTTTCATAATCAGTTTTATTTAGAGGCTAAAACGAACGTTTTGCACAATTTTGCACTGGCACTGTAATTTTAACTTTTTAAAATTGGTCATGATAAACGTTTTGCTGTTTTTACTGGAAAACTGCTGCAAACACTGCAAATAGCAGTTTTCATAAAACGTGTTATTTAGAGGCTAAACGAACGTTTTGCAAATTTTGCACGGGCCCCGGAATTTTAACATTTTTAAAATTGGTCATGATACACGTTTTTGGCTGTTTTTACTGGAAAACTGCTGCAAACACCGCAAAATAGCAGTTTTCATAAAACGTGTTATTTAGAGGCTAAAACGAACGTTTTGCACAATTTTGCACTGGCACTGTAATTTTAACTTTTTTAAAAATTGGTCATGATAAACGTTTTTGCTGTTTTACCTGGAAAACCGCTGGAACACTGCAAAATAGCAGTTTTCATAAAACGTGTTATTTAGAGGCTAAAACGAACGTTTTGCACAATTTTGCACTGGCACTGTAATTTTAACTTTTTTAAAAATTGGTCATGATAAACGTTTTTGCTGTTTTTACTGGAAAACAGCTGCAAACTATGCAAAGTACCAGTTTTCATAAAACGTGTTATTTTGAGGCTAAAACGAACGTTTTGCACAATTTTGCACTGGCACTGTAATTTTAACTTTTTTTGAAAATTGGTCATGATAAACATTTTTGCTGTTTTTACTGGAAAACTGCTGCAAACACTGCAAAATAGCAGTTTTCATAAAACGTGTTATTTAGAGCTAAAACGAACGTTTTGCACAATTTTGCACTGGCACTGTAATTTTAACTTTTTTAAAAATTGGTCATGATAAACGTTTTTTGCTGTTTTTACTGGAAAACTGCTGCAAACACTGCAAAATAGCAGTTTTCATAAAACGTGTTATTTAGAGGCTAAAACGAACGTTTTGCACAATTTTGCACTAGCACTGTAATTTTAACTTTTTTAAAAATTGGTCATGATAAACGTTTTTGCTGTTTTTACTGGAAAACTGCTGCAAACACGGCAAAATAGCAGTTTTCATAAAACGTGTTATTTAGAGGCTAAAACGAACGTTTTGCACAATTTTGCACTTGCACTGTAATTTTAATTTTTATTAAAAATTGGTCAAGATAAACGTTTTTGCTGTTTTTACTGGAAAGCTGCTGCAAACACTGCAAACTAGCAGTTTTCATAAAACGTGTTATTTAAAGGCTGTGAAACGAACGTTTTGCATAATTTTCCACTGGCACTGTAATTTTAACTTTTTTAGAAATTGGTCATGATAAATGTTTTTTGCAGTTTTTACTGGAAAACTGCTGCAAACACTGCAAAATAGCAGTTTTCATAAAACGTGTTATTTCGAGCCTAAAACGATCGTTTTGCACAATTTTGCACTGGCACTGTAATTTAAACTTTTTTAAAATTTGGTCATGATAGACGTTTTTGCTGTTTTTACTGGAAAACTGCTGCAAACACTGCAAAGTAGCAGTTTTCATAAAACGTGTTATTTAGAGGCTAAAACGAACGTTTTGCACAATTTTGCACTGGCACTGTAATTTTAACTTTTTTAAAAATTGGTCATGATAAACGTTTTTGCTGTTTTTACTGGAAAACTGCTGCAAACACTGCAAAATAGCAGTTTTCCTAAAACGTGTTATTTAGAGGCTAAAACGAACGTTTTGCACAATTTTGCACTGGCACTGTAATTTTAACTTTTTTAAAAATTGGTCATGATAAACGTTTTCGCTGTTTTTACTGGAAAACTGCTGCAAACACTGCAAAATAGCAGTTTTCATAAAACGTGTTATTTAGAGGCTAAAACGAACGTTTTGCACAATTTTGCACTGGCACTGTAATTTTAACTTTTTTAAAAATTGGTCATGATAAACGTTTTTGCTGTTTTTACTGGAAAACTGCTGCAAACACTGCAAAATAGCAGTTTTCATAAAACGTGTTATTTAGAGGCTAAAACGAACGTTTTGCACAATTTTGCACTGGCACTGTAATTTTAACTTTTTTAAAAATTGGTCATGATAAACGTTTTTGCTGTTTTTTACTGGAAAACTGCTGCAAACACTGCAAAATAGCAGTTTTCATAAAACGTGTTATTTAGAGGCTAAAACGAACGTTTTGCACAATTTTGCACTGGCACTGTAATTTTAACTTTTTTAAAAATTGGTCGTGATAAACGTTTTTGCTGTTTTTACTGGAAAACTGCTGCAAACACTGCAAAATAGCAGTTTTCATAAAACGTGTTATTTAGATGCTAAAACGAACGTTTTGCACAATTTTGCACTGGCACTGTAATTTTAACTTTTTTAAAAATTGGTCATGATAAACGTTTTTGCTGTTTTTACTGGAAAACTGCTGCAAACAATGCAAAATAGCAGTTTTCATAAAACGTGTTATTTAGAGGCTAAAACGAACGTTTTGCACAATTTTGCACCGGCACTGTAATTTTAACTTTTTTAAAAATTGGTCATGATAAACGTTTTTGCTGTTTTTACTGGAAAACTGCTGCAAACACTGCAAAATAGCAGTTTTCATAAAACGTGTTATTTAGAGGCTAAAACGAACGTTTTGCACAATTTTGCACTGGCACTGTAATTTTAACTTTTTTAAAAATTGGTCATGATAAACGTTTTTGCTGTTTTTACTGGAAAACTGCTGCAAACACTGCAAAATAGCAGTTTTCATAAAAGCTGTTATTTAGAGGCTAAAACGAACGTTTTGCACAATTTTGCACTGGCACTGTAATTTTAACTTTTTTAAAAATTGGTCATGATAAACGTTTTTGCTGTTTTTACTGGAAAACTGCTGCAAACACTGCAAAATAGCATTTTTCATAAAACGTGTTATTTAGAGGCTAAAACGAACGTTTTGCACAATTTCGCACTGGCACTGTAATTATAACTTTTTTAAAAATTAATCATGATAAAAATTTTTGCCGTTTTTACTGCAAAACTACTACAAACACTGCAAAATAGCAGTTTTGATAAAACGTGTTATTTAGAGGCTAAAACGAACTTTTTGCACAATTTTGCACTGGCACTGTAATTTTAACTTTTTTAAAAATTGGTCATGATAAACGTTTTTGCTGTTTTTACTGGAAAACTGCTGCAAACACTGCAAAATAGCAGTTTTCATAAAACGTGTTATTTAGAGGCTAAAACGAACGTTTTGCACAATTTTGCACTGGCACTGTAATTTTATATTTTTAAAAAATTGGTCATGATAAACGTTTTTGCTGTTTTTACTGGAAAGCTGCTGCAAACACTGCAAAATAGCAGTTTTCATAAAACGTGTTATTTAGAGGCTAAAACGAACGTTTTGCACAATTTTGCACTGGCACTGTAATTTAAACTTTTTTAAAAATTGGTCATGATAAACGTTTTTGCTGTTTTTACTGGAAAACTGCTGCAAACACTGCAAAATAGCAGTTTTCATAAAACGTGTTATTTAGACGCTAAAACGAACGTTTTGCACAATTTTGCACTGGCACTGTAATTTTAACTTTTTTAAAAATTGGTCATGATAAACGTTTTTGCTGTTTTTACTGGAAAACTGCTGCAAACACTGCAAAAATAGCAGTTTTCATAAAACGTGTTATTTAGACGCTAAAACGAACGTTTTGCACAATTTTGCACTGGCACTGTAATTTTAACTTTTTTAAAAATTGGTCATGATAAACGTTTTTGCTGTTTTTACTGGAAAACTGCTGCAAACACTGCAAAATAGCAGTTTTTCCATTTGTTTAAAACGTGTTATAATTTAGAGGCTAAAACCGAACAAGTTGTTGCAACAATTTTTTGAACTAGCCACTGTAATTTTAACTTTTTTAAAATGGGGTCATGATATAAACGTTTTTGCGGTTTTTACTGGAAAACTGCTGCAAACCCTGCAAAATAGCAAGTTTTCATAAAAACGGTGTTATTTAGAGGCTAACAACGAACTGTTTGCACCATTTTTGCACTGGCACTTGTGTCCTTTTAACATTTTTTAACTAAATTGGTCATGATAAACGTTTTTGCTGCTTTTACTGGAAAACTGCTGCAAACAATGCAAAATGGCAGTTTTTAATAAAACGTGTTATTTAGAGGCTAAAACGAACGTTTTGCACAATTTTGCACTGGCACTGTAATTTTAACTTTTTTAAAAATTGGTCATGATAAACGTTTTTGCTGTTTTTACTGGAAAACTGCTGCAAACACTGCAAAATAGCAGTTTTCATAAAACGTGTTATTTAGAGGCTAAAACGAACGTTTTGCACAATTTTGCACTGGCACTGTAATTTTAACTTTTTTAAAAATTGGTCATGATAAACGTTTTTGCTGTTTTTACTGGAAAACTGCTGCAAACACTGCAAAATAGCAGTTTTCATAAAACGTGTTATTTAGAGGCTAAAACGAACGTTTTGCACAATTTTGCACTGGCACTGTAATTTTAACTTTTTTAAAAATTGGTCATGATAAACGTTTTTGCTGTTTTTACTGGAAAACTGCTGCAAACACTGCAAAATAGCAGTTTTCATAAAACGTGTTATTTAGAGGCTAAAACGAACGTTTTGCACAATTTTGCACTGGCACTGTAATTTTAACTTTTTTAAAAATTGGTCATGATAAACGTTTTTGCTGTTTTTACTGGAAAACTGCTGCAAACACTGCAAAATAGCAGTTTTCATAAAACGTGTTATTTAGAGGCTAAAACGAACGTTTTGCACAATTTTGCACTGGCACTGTAATTTTAACTTTTTTAAAAATTGGTCATGATAAACGTTTTTGCTGTTTTTACTGGAAAACTGCTGCAAACACTGCAAAATAGCAGTTTTCATAAAACGTGTTATTTAGAGGCTAAAACGAACGTTTTGCACAATTTTGCACTGGCACTGTAATTTTAACTTTTTTAAAAATTGGTCATGATAAACGTTTTTGCTGTTTTTACTGGAAAACTGCTGCAAACACTGCAAAATAGCAGTTTTCATAAAACGTGTTATTTAGAGGCTAAAACGAACGTTTTGCACAATTTTGCACTGGCACTGTAATTTTAACTTTTTTAAAAATTGGTCATGATAAACGTTTTTGCTGTTTTTACTGGAAAACTGCTGCAAACACTGCAAAATAGCAGTTTTCATAAAACGTGTTATTTAGAGGCTAAAACGAACGTTTTGCACAATTTTGCACTGGCACTGTAATTTTAACTTTTTTAAAAATTGGTCATGATAAACGTTTTTGCTGTTTTTACTGGAAAACTGCTGCAAACACTGCAAAATAGCAGTTTTCATAAAACGTGTTATTTAGAGGCTAAAACGAACGTTTTGCACAATTTTGCACTGGCACTGTAATTTTAACTTTTTTAAAAATTGGTCATGATAAACGTTTTTGCTGTTTTTACTGGAAAACTGCTGCAAACACTGCAAAATAGCAGTTTTCATAAAACGTGTTATTTAGAGGCTAAAACGAACGTTTTGCACAATTTTGCACTGGCACTGTAATTTTAACTTTTTTAAAAATTGGTCATGATAAACGTTTTTGCTGTTTTTACTGGAAAACTGCTGCAAACACTGCAAAATAGCAGTTTTCATAAAACGTGTTATTTAGAGGCTAAAACGAACGTTTTGCACAATTTTGCACTGGCACTGTAATTTTAACTTTTTTAAAAATTGGTCATGATAAACGTTTTTGCTGTTTTTACTGGAAAACTGCTGCAAACACTGCAAAATAGCAGTTTTCATAAAACGTGTTATTTAGAGGCTAAAACGAACGTTTTGCACAATTTTGCACTGGCACTGTAATTTTAACTTTTTTAAAAATTGGTCATGATAAACGTTTTTGCTGTTTTTACTGGAAAACTGCTGCAAACACTGCAAAATAGCAGTTTTCATAAAACGTGTTATTTAGAGGCTAAAACGAACGTTTTGCACAATTTTGCACTGGCACTGTAATTTTAACTTTTTTAAAAATTGGTCATGATAAACGTTTTTGCTGTTTTTACTGGAAAACTGCTGCAAACACTGCAAAATAGCAGTTTTCATAAAACGTGTTATTTAGAGGCTAAAACGAACGTTTTGCACAATTTTGCACTGGCACTGTAATTTTAACTTTTTTAAAAATTGGTCATGATAAACGTTTTTGCTGTTTTTACTGGAAAACTGCTGCAAACACTGCAAAATAGCAGTTTTCATAAAACGTGTTATTTAGAGGCTAAAACGAACGTTTTGCACAATTTTGCACTGGCACTGTAATTTTAACTTTTTTAAAAATTGGTCATGATAAACGTTTTTGCTGTTTTTACTGGAAAACTGCTGCAAACACTGCAAAATAGCAGTTTTCATAAAACGTGTTATTTAGAGGCTAAAACGAACGTTTTGCACAATTTTGCACTGGCACTGTAATTTTAACTTTTTTAAAAATTGGTCATGATAAACGTTTTTGCTGTTTTTACTGGAAAACTGCTGCAAACACTGCAAAATAGCAGTTTTCATAAAACGTGTTATTTAGAGGCTAAAACGAACGTTTTGCACAATTTTGCACTGGCACTGTAATTTTAACTTTTTTAAAAATTGGTCATGATAAACGTTTTTGCTGTTTTTACTGGAAAACTGCTGCAAACACTGCAAAATAGCAGTTTTCATAAAACGTGTTATTTAGAGGCTAAAACGAACGTTTTGCACAATTTTGCACTGGCACTGTAATTTTAACTTTTTTAAAAATTGGTCATGATAAACGTTTTTGCTGTTTTTACTGGAAAACTGCTGCAAACACTGCAAAATAGCAGTTTTCATAAAACGTGTTATTTAGAGGCTAAAACGAACGTTTTGCACAATTTTGCACTGGCACTGTAATTTTAACTTTTTTAAAAATTGGTCATGATAAACGTTTTTGCTGTTTTTACTGGAAAACTGCTGCAAACACTGCAAAATAGCAGTTTTCATAAAACGTGTTATTTAGAGGCTAAAACGAACGTTTTGCACAATTTTGCACTGGCACTGTAATTTTAACTTTTTTAAAAATTGGTCATGATAAACGTTTTTGCTGTTTTTACTGGAAAACTGCTGCAAACACTGCAAAATAGCAGTTTTCATAAAACGTGTTATTTAGAGGCTAAAACGAACGTTTTGCACAATTTTGCACTGGCACTGTAATTTTAACTTTTTTAAAAATTGGTCATGATAAACGTTTTTGCTGTTTTTACTGGAAAACTGCTGCAAACACTGCAAAATAGCAGTTTTCATAAAACGTGTTATTTAGAGGCTAAAACGAACGTTTTGCACAATTTTGCACTGGCACTGTAATTTTAACTTTTTTAAAAATTGGTCATGATAAACGTTTTTGCTGTTTTTACTGGAAAACTGCTGCAAACACTGCAAAATAGCAGTTTTCATAAAACGTGTTATTTAGAGGCTAAAACGAACGTTTTGCACAATTTTGCACTGGCACTGTAATTTTAACTTTTTTAAAAATTGGTCATGATAAACGTTTTTGCTGTTTTTACTGGAAAACTGCTGCAAACACTGCAAAATAGCAGTTTTCATAAAACGTGTTATTTAGAGGCTAAAACGAACGTTTTGCACAATTTTGCACTGGCACTGTAATTTTAACTTTTTTAAAAATTGGTCATGATAAACGTTTTTGCTGTTTTTACTGGAAAACTGCTGCAAACACTGCAAAATAGCAGTTTTCATAAAACGTGTTATTTAGAGGCTAAAACGAACGTTTTGCACAATTTTGCACTGGCACTGTAATTTTAACTTTTTTAAAAATTGGTCATGATAAACGTTTTTGCTGTTTTTACTGGAAAACTGCTGCAAACACTGCAAAATAGCAGTTTTCATAAAACGTGTTATTTAGAGGCTAAAACGAACGTTTTGCACAATTTTGCACTGGCACTGTAATTTTAACTTTTTTAAAAATTGGTCATGATAAACGTTTTTGCTGTTTTTACTGGAAAACTGCTGCAAACACTGCAAAATAGCAGTTTTCATAAAACGTGTTATTTAGAGGCTAAAACGAACGTTTTGCACAATTTTGCACTGGCACTGTAATTTTAACTTTTTTAAAAATTGGTCATGATAAACGTTTTTGCTGTTTTTACTGGAAAACTGCTGCAAACACTGCAAAATAGCAGTTTTCATAAAACGTGTTATTTAGAGGCTAAAACGAACGTTTTGCACAATTTTGCACTGGCACTGTAATTTTAACTTTTTTAAAAATTGGTCATGATAAACGTTTTTGCTGTTTTTACTGGAAAACTGCTGCAAACACTGCAAAATAGCAGTTTTCATAAAACGTGTTATTTAGAGGCTAAAACGAACGTTTTGCACAATTTTGCACTGGCACTGTAATTTTAACTTTTTTAAAAATTGGTCATGATAAACGTTTTTGCTGTTTTTACTGGAAAACTGCTGCAAACACTGCAAAATAGCAGTTTTCATAAAACGTGTTATTTAGAGGCTAAAACGAACGTTTTGCACAATTTTGCACTGGCACTGTAATTTTAACTTTTTTAAAAATTGGTCATGATAAACGTTTTTGCTGTTTTTACTGGAAAACTGCTGCAAACACTGCAAAATAGCAGTTTTCATAAAACGTGTTATTTAGAGGCTAAAACGAACGTTTTGCACAATTTTGCACTGGCACTGTAATTTTAACTTTTTTAAAAATTGGTCATGATAAACGTTTTTGCTGTTTTTACTGGAAAACTGCTGCAAACACTGCAAAATAGCAGTTTTCATAAAACGTGTTATTTAGAGGCTAAAACGAACGTTTTGCACAATTTTGCACTGGCACTGTAATTTTAACTTTTTTAAAAATTGGTCATGATAAACGTTTTTGCTGTTTTTACTGGAAAACTGCTGCAAACACTGCAAAATAGCAGTTTTCATAAAACGTGTTATTTAGAGGCTAAAACGAACGTTTTGCACAATTTTGCACTGGCACTGTAATTTTAACTTTTTTAAAAATTGGTCATGATAAACGTTTTTGCTGTTTTTACTGGAAAACTGCTGCAAACACTGCAAAATAGCAGTTTTCATAAAACGTGTTATTTAGAGGCTAAAACGAACGTTTTGCACAATTTTGCACTGGCACTGTAATTTTAACTTTTTTAAAAATTGGTCATGATAAACGTTTTTGCTGTTTTTACTGGAAAACTGCTGCAAACACTGCAAAATAGCAGTTTTCATAAAACGTGTTATTTAGAGGCTAAAACGAACGTTTTGCACAATTTTGCACTGGCACTGTAATTTTAACTTTTTTAAAAATTGGTCATGATAAACGTTTTTGCTGTTTTTACTGGAAAACTGCTGCAAACACTGCAAAATAGCAGTTTTCATAAAACGTGTTATTTAGAGGCTAAAACGAACGTTTTGCACAATTTTGCACTGGCACTGTAATTTTAACTTTTTTAAAAATTGGTCATGATAAACGTTTTTGCTGTTTTTACTGGAAAACTGCTGCAAACACTGCAAAATAGCAGTTTTCATAAAACGTGTTATTTAGAGGCTAAAACGAACGTTTTGCACAATTTTGCACTGGCACTGTAATTTTAACTTTTTTAAAAATTGGTCATGATAAACGTTTTTGCTGTTTTTACTGGAAAACTGCTGCAAACACTGCAAAATAGCAGTTTTCATAAAACGTGTTATTTAGAGGCTAAAACGAACGTTTTGCACAATTTTGCACTGGCACTGTAATTTTAACTTTTTTAAAAATTGGTCATGATAAACGTTTTTGCTGTTTTTACTGGAAAACTGCTGCAAACACTGCAAAATAGCAGTTTTCATAAAACGTGTTATTTAGAGGCTAAAACGAACGTTTTGCACAATTTTGCACTGGCACTGTAATTTTAACTTTTTTAAAAATTGGTCATGATAAACGTTTTTGCTGTTTTTACTGGAAAACTGCTGCAAACACTGCAAAATAGCAGTTTTCATAAAACGTGTTATTTAGAGGCTAAAACGAACGTTTTGCACAATTTTGCACTGGCACTGTAATTTTAACTTTTTTAAAAATTGGTCATGATAAACGTTTTTGCTGTTTTTACTGGAAAACTGCTGCAAACACTGCAAAATAGCAGTTTTCATAAAACGTGTTATTTAGAGGCTAAAACGAACGTTTTGCACAATTTTGCACTGGCACTGTAATTTTAACTTTTTTAAAAATTGGTCATGATAAACGTTTTTGCTGTTTTTACTGGAAAACTGCTGCAAACACTGCAAAATAGCAGTTTTCATAAAACGTGTTATTTAGAGGCTAAAACGAACGTTTTGCACAATTTTGCACTGGCACTGTAATTTTAACTTTTTTAAAAATTGGTCATGATAAACGTTTTTGCTGTTTTTACTGGAAAACTGCTGCAAACACTGCAAAATAGCAGTTTTCATAAAACGTGTTATTTAGAGGCTAAAACGAACGTTTTGCACAATTTTGCACTGGCACTGTAATTTTAACTTTTTTAAAAATTGGTCATGATAAACGTTTTTGCTGTTTTTACTGGAAAACTGCTGCAAACACTGCAAAATAGCAGTTTTCATAAAACGTGTTATTTAGAGGCTAAAACGAACGTTTTGCACAATTTTGCACTGGCACTGTAATTTTAACTTTTTTAAAAATTGGTCATGATAAACGTTTTTGCTGTTTTTACTGGAAAACTGCTGCAAACACTGCAAAATAGCAGTTTTCATAAAACGTGTTATTTAGAGGCTAAAACGAACGTTTTGCACAATTTTGCACTGGCACTGTAATTTTAACTTTTTTAAAAATTGGTCATGATAAACGTTTTTGCTGTTTTTACTGGAAAACTGCTGCAAACACTGCAAAATAGCAGTTTTCATAAAACGTGTTATTTAGAGGCTAAAACGAACGTTTTGCACAATTTTGCACTGGCACTGTAATTTTAACTTTTTTAAAAATTGGTCATGATAAACGTTTTTGCTGTTTTTACTGGAAAACTGCTGCAAACACTGCAAAATAGCAGTTTTCATAAAACGTGTTATTTAGAGGCTAAAACGAACGTTTTGCACAATTTTGCACTGGCACTGTAATTTTAACTTTTTTAAAAATTGGTCATGATAAACGTTTTTGCTGTTTTTACTGGAAAACTGCTGCAAACACTGCAAAATAGCAGTTTTCATAAAACGTGTTATTTAGAGGCTAAAACGAACGTTTTGCACAATTTTGCACTGGCACTGTAATTTTAACTTTTTTAAAAATTGGTCATGATAAACGTTTTTGCTGTTTTTACTGGAAAACTGCTGCAAACACTGCAAAATAGCAGTTTTCATAAAACGTGTTATTTAGAGGCTAAAACGAACGTTTTGCACAATTTTGCACTGGCACTGTAATTTTAACTTTTTTAAAAATTGGTCATGATAAACGTTTTTGCTGTTTTTACTGGAAAACTGCTGCAAACACTGCAAAATAGCAGTTTTCATAAAACGTGTTATTTAGAGGCTAAAACGAACGTTTTGCACAATTTTGCACTGGCACTGTAATTTTAACTTTTTTAAAAATTGGTCATGATAAACGTTTTTGCTGTTTTTACTGGAAAACTGCTGCAAACACTGCAAAATAGCAGTTTTCATAAAACGTGTTATTTAGAGGCTAAAACGAACGTTTTGCACAATTTTGCACTGGCACTGTAATTTTAACTTTTTTAAAAATTGGTCATGATAAACGTTTTTGCTGTTTTTACTGGAAAACTGCTGCAAACACTGCAAAATAGCAGTTTTCATAAAACGTGTTATTTAGAGGCTAAAACGAACGTTTTGCACAATTTTGCACTGGCACTGTAATTTTAACTTTTTTAAAAATTGGTCATGATAAACGTTTTTGCTGTTTTTACTGGAAAACTGCTGCAAACACTGCAAAATAGCAGTTTTCATAAAACGTGTTATTTAGAGGCTAAAACGAACGTTTTGCACAATTTTGCACTGGCACTGTAATTTTAACTTTTTTAAAAATTGGTCATGATAAACGTTTTTGCTGTTTTTACTGGAAAACTGCTGCAAACACTGCAAAATAGCAGTTTTCATAAAACGTGTTATTTAGAGGCTAAAACGAACGTTTTGCACAATTTTGCACTGGCACTGTAATTTTAACTTTTTTAAAAATTGGTCATGATAAACGTTTTTGCTGTTTTTACTGGAAAACTGCTGCAAACACTGCAAAATAGCAGTTTTCATAAAACGTGTTATTTAGAGGCTAAAACGAACGTTTTGCACAATTTTGCACTGGCACTGTAATTTTAACTTTTTTAAAAATTGGTCATGATAAACGTTTTTGCTGTTTTTACTGGAAAACTGCTGCAAACACTGCAAAATAGCAGTTTTCATAAAACGTGTTATTTAGAGGCTAAAACGAACGTTTTGCACAATTTTGCACTGGCACTGTAATTTTAACTTTTTTAAAAATTGGTCATGATAAACGTTTTTGCTGTTTTTACTGGAAAACTGCTGCAAACACTGCAAAATAGCAGTTTTCATAAAACGTGTTATTTAGAGGCTAAAACGAACGTTTTGCACAATTTTGCACTGGCACTGTAATTTTAACTTTTTTAAAAATTGGTCATGATAAACGTTTTTGCTGTTTTTACTGGAAAACTGCTGCAAACACTGCAAAATAGCAGTTTTCATAAAACGTGTTATTTAGAGGCTAAAACGAACGTTTTGCACAATTTTGCACTGGCACTGTAATTTTAACTTTTTTAAAAATTGGTCATGATAAACGTTTTTGCTGTTTTTACTGGAAAACTGCTGCAAACACTGCAAAATAGCAGTTTTCATAAAACGTGTTATTTAGAGGCTAAAACGAACGTTTTGCACAATTTTGCACTGGCACTGTAATTTTAACTTTTTTAAAAATTGGTCATGATAAACGTTTTTGCTGTTTTTACTGGAAAACTGCTGCAAACACTGCAAAATAGCAGTTTTCATAAAACGTGTTATTTAGAGGCTAAAACGAACGTTTTGCACAATTTTGCACTGGCACTGTAATTTTAACTTTTTTAAAAATTGGTCATGATAAACGTTTTTGCTGTTTTTACTGGAAAACTGCTGCAAACACTGCAAAATAGCAGTTTTCATAAAACGTGTTATTTAGAGGCTAAAACGAACGTTTTGCACAATTTTGCACTGGCACTGTAATTTTAACTTTTTTAAAAATTGGTCATGATAAACGTTTTTGCTGTTTTTACTGGAAAACTGCTGCAAACACTGCAAAATAGCAGTTTTCATAAAACGTGTTATTTAGAGGCTAAAACGAACGTTTTGCACAATTTTGCACTGGCACTGTAATTTTAACTTTTTTAAAAATTGGTCATGATAAACGTTTTTGCTGTTTTTACTGGAAAACTGCTGCAAACACTGCAAAATAGCAGTTTTCATAAAACGTGTTATTTAGAGGCTAAAACGAACGTTTTGCACAATTTTGCACTGGCACTGTAATTTTAACTTTTTTAAAAATTGGTCATGATAAACGTTTTTGCTGTTTTTACTGGAAAACTGCTGCAAACACTGCAAAATAGCAGTTTTCATAAAACGTGTTATTTAGAGGCTAAAACGAACGTTTTGCACAATTTTGCACTGGCACTGTAATTTTAACTTTTTTAAAAATTGGTCATGATAAACGTTTTTGCTGTTTTTACTGGAAAACTGCTGCAAACACTGCAAAATAGCAGTTTTCATAAAACGTGTTATTTAGAGGCTAAAACGAACGTTTTGCACAATTTTGCACTGGCACTGTAATTTTAACTTTTTTAAAAATTGGTCATGATAAACGTTTTTGCTGTTTTTACTGGAAAACTGCTGCAAACACTGCAAAATAGCAGTTTTCATAAAACGTGTTATTTAGAGGCTAAAACGAACGTTTTGCACAATTTTGCACTGGCACTGTAATTTTAACTTTTTTAAAAATTGGTCATGATAAACGTTTTTGCTGTTTTTACTGGAAAACTGCTGCAAACACTGCAAAATAGCAGTTTTCATAAAACGTGTTATTTAGAGGCTAAAACGAACGTTTTGCACAATTTTGCACTGGCACTGTAATTTTAACTTTTTTAAAAATTGGTCATGATAAACGTTTTTGCTGTTTTTACTGGAAAACTGCTGCAAACACTGCAAAATAGCAGTTTTCATAAAACGTGTTATTTAGAGGCTAAAACGAACGTTTTGCACAATTTTGCACTGGCACTGTAATTTTAACTTTTTTAAAAATTGGTCATGATAAACGTTTTTGCTGTTTTTACTGGAAAACTGCTGCAAACACTGCAAAATAGCAGTTTTCATAAAACGTGTTATTTAGAGGCTAAAACGAACGTTTTGCACAATTTTGCACTGGCACTGTAATTTTAACTTTTTTAAAAATTGGTCATGATAAACGTTTTTGCTGTTTTTACTGGAAAACTGCTGCAAACACTGCAAAATAGCAGTTTTCATAAAACGTGTTATTTAGAGGCTAAAACGAACGTTTTGCACAATTTTGCACTGGCACTGTAATTTTAACTTTTTTAAAAATTGGTCATGATAAACGTTTTTGCTGTTTTTACTGGAAAACTGCTGCAAACACTGCAAAATAGCAGTTTTCATAAAACGTGTTATTTAGAGGCTAAAACGAACGTTTTGCACAATTTTGCACTGGCACTGTAATTTTAACTTTTTTAAAAATTGGTCATGATAAACGTTTTTGCTGTTTTTACTGGAAAACTGCTGCAAACACTGCAAAATAGCAGTTTTCATAAAACGTGTTATTTAGAGGCTAAAACGAACGTTTTGCACAATTTTGCACTGGCACTGTAATTTTAACTTTTTTAAAAATTGGTCATGATAAACGTTTTTGCTGTTTTTACTGGAAAACTGCTGCAAACACTGCAAAATAGCAGTTTTCATAAAACGTGTTATTTAGAGGCTAAAACGAACGTTTTGCACAATTTTGCACTGGCACTGTAATTTTAACTTTTTTAAAAATTGGTCATGATAAACGTTTTTGCTGTTTTTACTGGAAAACTGCTGCAAACACTGCAAAATAGCAGTTTTCATAAAACGTGTTATTTAGAGGCTAAAACGAACGTTTTGCACAATTTTGCACTGGCACTGTAATTTTAACTTTTTTAAAAATTGGTCATGATAAACGTTTTTGCTGTTTTTACTGGAAAACTGCTGCAAACACTGCAAAATAGCAGTTTTCATAAAACGTGTTATTTAGAGGCTAAAACGAACGTTTTGCACAATTTTGCACTGGCACTGTAATTTTAACTTTTTTAAAAATTGGTCATGATAAACGTTTTTGCTGTTTTTACTGGAAAACTGCTGCAAACACTGCAAAATAGCAGTTTTCATAAAACGTGTTATTTAGAGGCTAAAACGAACGTTTTGCACAATTTTGCACTGGCACTGTAATTTTAACTTTTTTAAAAATTGGTCATGATAAACGTTTTTGCTGTTTTTACTGGAAAACTGCTGCAAACACTGCAAAATAGCAGTTTTCATAAAACGTGTTATTTAGAGGCTAAAACGAACGTTTTGCACAATTTTGCACTGGCACTGTAATTTTAACTTTTTTAAAAATTGGTCATGATAAACGTTTTTGCTGTTTTTACTGGAAAACTGCTGCAAACACTGCAAAATAGCAGTTTTCATAAAACGTGTTATTTAGAGGCTAAAACGAACGTTTTGCACAATTTTGCACTGGCACTGTAATTTTAACTTTTTTAAAAATTGGTCATGATAAACGTTTTTGCTGTTTTTACTGGAAAACTGCTGCAAACACTGCAAAATAGCAGTTTTCATAAAACGTGTTATTTAGAGGCTAAAACGAACGTTTTGCACAATTTTGCACTGGCACTGTAATTTTAACTTTTTTAAAAATTGGTCATGATAAACGTTTTTGCTGTTTTTACTGGAAAACTGCTGCAAACACTGCAAAATAGCAGTTTTCATAAAACGTGTTATTTAGAGGCTAAAACGAACGTTTTGCACAATTTTGCACTGGCACTGTAATTTTAACTTTTTTAAAAATTGGTCATGATAAACGTTTTTGCTGTTTTTACTGGAAAACTGCTGCAAACACTGCAAAATAGCAGTTTTCATAAAACGTGTTATTTAGAGGCTAAAACGAACGTTTTGCACAATTTTGCACTGGCACTGTAATTTTAACTTTTTTAAAAATTGGTCATGATAAACGTTTTTGCTGTTTTTACTGGAAAACTGCTGCAAACACTGCAAAATAGCAGTTTTCATAAAACGTGTTATTTAGAGGCTAAAACGAACGTTTTGCACAATTTTGCACTGGCACTGTAATTTTAACTTTTTTAAAAATTGGTCATGATAAACGTTTTTGCTGTTTTTACTGGAAAACTGCTGCAAACACTGCAAAATAGCAGTTTTCATAAAACGTGTTATTTAGAGGCTAAAACGAACGTTTTGCACAATTTTGCACTGGCACTGTAATTTTAACTTTTTTAAAAATTGGTCATGATAAACGTTTTTGCTGTTTTTACTGGAAAACTGCTGCAAACACTGCAAAATAGCAGTTTTCATAAAACGTGTTATTTAGAGGCTAAAACGAACGTTTTGCACAATTTTGCACTGGCACTGTAATTTTAACTTTTTTAAAAATTGGTCATGATAAACGTTTTTGCTGTTTTTACTGGAAAACTGCTGCAAACACTGCAAAATAGCAGTTTTCATAAAACGTGTTATTTAGAGGCTAAAACGAACGTTTTGCACAATTTTGCACTGGCACTGTAATTTTAACTTTTTTAAAAATTGGTCATGATAAACGTTTTTGCTGTTTTTACTGGAAAACTGCTGCAAACACTGCAAAATAGCAGTTTTCATAAAACGTGTTATTTAGAGGCTAAAACGAACGTTTTGCACAATTTTGCACTGGCACTGTAATTTTAACTTTTTTAAAAATTGGTCATGATAAACGTTTTTGCTGTTTTTACTGGAAAACTGCTGCAAACACTGCAAAATAGCAGTTTTCATAAAACGTGTTATTTAGAGGCTAAAACGAACGTTTTGCACAATTTTGCACTGGCACTGTAATTTTAACTTTTTTAAAAATTGGTCATGATAAACGTTTTTGCTGTTTTTACTGGAAAACTGCTGCAAACACTGCAAAATAGCAGTTTTCATAAAACGTGTTATTTAGAGGCTAAAACGAACGTTTTGCACAATTTTGCACTGGCACTGTAATTTTAACTTTTTTAAAAATTGGTCATGATAAACGTTTTTGCTGTTTTTACTGGAAAACTGCTGCAAACACTGCAAAATAGCAGTTTTCATAAAACGTGTTATTTAGAGGCTAAAACGAACGTTTTGCACAATTTTGCACTGGCACTGTAATTTTAACTTTTTTAAAAATTGGTCATGATAAACGTTTTTGCTGTTTTTACTGGAAAACTGCTGCAAACACTGCAAAATAGCAGTTTTCATAAAACGTGTTATTTAGAGGCTAAAACGAACGTTTTGCACAATTTTGCACTGGCACTGTAATTTTAACTTTTTTAAAAATTGGTCATGATAAACGTTTTTGCTGTTTTTACTGGAAAACTGCTGCAAACACTGCAAAATAGCAGTTTTCATAAAACGTGTTATTTAGAGGCTAAAACGAACGTTTTGCACAATTTTGCACTGGCACTGTAATTTTAACTTTTTTAAAAATTGGTCATGATAAACGTTTTTGCTGTTTTTACTGGAAAACTGCTGCAAACACTGCAAAATAGCAGTTTTCATAAAACGTGTTATTTAGAGGCTAAAACGAACGTTTTGCACAATTTTGCACTGGCACTGTAATTTTAACTTTTTTAAAAATTGGTCATGATAAACGTTTTTGCTGTTTTTACTGGAAAACTGCTGCAAACACTGCAAAATAGCAGTTTTCATAAAACGTGTTATTTAGAGGCTAAAACGAACGTTTTGCACAATTTTGCACTGGCACTGTAATTTTAACTTTTTTAAAAATTGGTCATGATAAACGTTTTTGCTGTTTTTACTGGAAAACTGCTGCAAACACTGCAAAATAGCAGTTTTCATAAAACGTGTTATTTAGAGGCTAAAACGAACGTTTTGCACAATTTTGCACTGGCACTGTAATTTTAACTTTTTTAAAAATTGGTCATGATAAACGTTTTTGCTGTTTTTACTGGAAAACTGCTGCAAACACTGCAAAATAGCAGTTTTCATAAAACGTGTTATTTAGAGGCTAAAACGAACGTTTTGCACAATTTTGCACTGGCACTGTAATTTTAACTTTTTTAAAAATTGGTCATGATAAACGTTTTTGCTGTTTTTACTGGAAAACTGCTGCAAACACTGCAAAATAGCAGTTTTCATAAAACGTGTTATTTAGAGGCTAAAACGAACGTTTTGCACAATTTTGCACTGGCACTGTAATTTTAACTTTTTTAAAAATTGGTCATGATAAACGTTTTTGCTGTTTTTACTGGAAAACTGCTGCAAACACTGCAAAATAGCAGTTTTCATAAAACGTGTTATTTAGAGGCTAAAACGAACGTTTTGCACAATTTTGCACTGGCACTGTAATTTTAACTTTTTTAAAAATTGGTCATGATAAACGTTTTTGCTGTTTTTACTGGAAAACTGCTGCAAACACTGCAAAATAGCAGTTTTCATAAAACGTGTTATTTAGAGGCTAAAACGAACGTTTTGCACAATTTTGCACTGGCACTGTAATTTTAACTTTTTTAAAAATTGGTCATGATAAACGTTTTTGCTGTTTTTACTGGAAAACTGCTGCAAACACTGCAAAATAGCAGTTTTCATAAAACGTGTTATTTAGAGGCTAAAACGAACGTTTTGCACAATTTTGCACTGGCACTGTAATTTTAACTTTTTTAAAAATTGGTCATGATAAACGTTTTTGCTGTTTTTACTGGAAAACTGCTGCAAACACTGCAAAATAGCAGTTTTCATAAAACGTGTTATTTAGAGGCTAAAACGAACGTTTTGCACAATTTTGCACTGGCACTGTAATTTTAACTTTTTTAAAAATTGGTCATGATAAACGTTTTTGCTGTTTTTACTGGAAAACTGCTGCAAACACTGCAAAATAGCAGTTTTCATAAAACGTGTTATTTAGAGGCTAAAACGAACGTTTTGCACAATTTTGCACTGGCACTGTAATTTTAACTTTTTTAAAAATTGGTCATGATAAACGTTTTTGCTGTTTTTACTGGAAAACTGCTGCAAACACTGCAAAATAGCAGTTTTCATAAAACGTGTTATTTAGAGGCTAAAACGAACGTTTTGCACAATTTTGCACTGGCACTGTAATTTTAACTTTTTTAAAAATTGGTCATGATAAACGTTTTTGCTGTTTTTACTGGAAAACTGCTGCAAACACTGCAAAATAGCAGTTTTCATAAAACGTGTTATTTAGAGGCTAAAACGAACGTTTTGCACAATTTTGCACTGGCACTGTAATTTTAACTTTTTTAAAAATTGGTCATGATAAACGTTTTTGCTGTTTTTACTGGAAAACTGCTGCAAACACTGCAAAATAGCAGTTTTCATAAAACGTGTTATTTAGAGGCTAAAACGAACGTTTTGCACAATTTTGCACTGGCACTGTAATTTTAACTTTTTTAAAAATTGGTCATGATAAACGTTTTTGCTGTTTTTACTGGAAAACTGCTGCAAACACTGCAAAATAGCAGTTTTCATAAAACGTGTTATTTAGAGGCTAAAACGAACGTTTTGCACAATTTTGCACTGGCACTGTAATTTTAACTTTTTTAAAAATTGGTCATGATAAACGTTTTTGCTGTTTTTACTGGAAAACTGCTGCAAACACTGCAAAATAGCAGTTTTCATAAAACGTGTTATTTAGAGGCTAAAACGAACGTTTTGCACAATTTTGCACTGGCACTGTAATTTTAACTTTTTTAAAAATTGGTCATGATAAACGTTTTTGCTGTTTTTACTGGAAAACTGCTGCAAACACTGCAAAATAGCAGTTTTCATAAAACGTGTTATTTAGAGGCTAAAACGAACGTTTTGCACAATTTTGCACTGGCACTGTAATTTTAACTTTTTTAAAAATTGGTCATGATAAACGTTTTTGCTGTTTTTACTGGAAAACTGCTGCAAACACTGCAAAATAGCAGTTTTCATAAAACGTGTTATTTAGAGGCTAAAACGAACGTTTTGCACAATTTTGCACTGGCACTGTAATTTTAACTTTTTTAAAAATTGGTCATGATAAACGTTTTTGCTGTTTTTACTGGAAAACTGCTGCAAACACTGCAAAATAGCAGTTTTCATAAAACGTGTTATTTAGAGGCTAAAACGAACGTTTTGCACAATTTTGCACTGGCACTGTAATTTTAACTTTTTTAAAAATTGGTCATGATAAACGTTTTTGCTGTTTTTACTGGAAAACTGCTGCAAACACTGCAAAATAGCAGTTTTCATAAAACGTGTTATTTAGAGGCTAAAACGAACGTTTTGCACAATTTTGCACTGGCACTGTAATTTTAACTTTTTTAAAAATTGGTCATGATAAACGTTTTTGCTGTTTTTACTGGAAAACTGCTGCAAACACTGCAAAATAGCAGTTTTCATAAAACGTGTTATTTAGAGGCTAAAACGAACGTTTTGCACAATTTTGCACTGGCACTGTAATTTTAACTTTTTTAAAAATTGGTCATGATAAACGTTTTTGCTGTTTTTACTGGAAAACTGCTGCAAACACTGCAAAATAGCAGTTTTCATAAAACGTGTTATTTAGAGGCTAAAACGAACGTTTTGCACAATTTTGCACTGGCACTGTAATTTTAACTTTTTTAAAAATTGGTCATGATAAACGTTTTTGCTGTTTTTACTGGAAAACTGCTGCAAACACTGCAAAATAGCAGTTTTCATAAAACGTGTTATTTAGAGGCTAAAACGAACGTTTTGCACAATTTTGCACTGGCACTGTAATTTTAACTTTTTTAAAAATTGGTCATGATAAACGTTTTTGCTGTTTTTACTGGAAAACTGCTGCAAACACTGCAAAATAGCAGTTTTCATAAAACGTGTTATTTAGAGGCTAAAACGAACGTTTTGCACAATTTTGCACTGGCACTGTAATTTTAACTTTTTTAAAAATTGGTCATGATAAACGTTTTTGCTGTTTTTACTGGAAAACTGCTGCAAACACTGCAAAATAGCAGTTTTCATAAAACGTGTTATTTAGAGGCTAAAACGAACGTTTTGCACAATTTTGCACTGGCACTGTAATTTTAACTTTTTTAAAAATTGGTCATGATAAACGTTTTTGCTGTTTTTACTGGAAAACTGCTGCAAACACTGCAAAATAGCAGTTTTCATAAAACGTGTTATTTAGAGGCTAAAACGAACGTTTTGCACAATTTTGCACTGGCACTGTAATTTTAACTTTTTTAAAAATTGGTCATGATAAACGTTTTTGCTGTTTTTACTGGAAAACTGCTGCAAACACTGCAAAATAGCAGTTTTCATAAAACGTGTTATTTAGAGGCTAAAACGAACGTTTTGCACAATTTTGCACTGGCACTGTAATTTTAACTTTTTTAAAAATTGGTCATGATAAACGTTTTTGCTGTTTTTACTGGAAAACTGCTGCAAACACTGCAAAATAGCAGTTTTCATAAAACGTGTTATTTAGAGGCTAAAACGAACGTTTTGCACAATTTTGCACTGGCACTGTAATTTTAACTTTTTTAAAAATTGGTCATGATAAACGTTTTTGCTGTTTTTACTGGAAAACTGCTGCAAACACTGCAAAATAGCAGTTTTCATAAAACGTGTTATTTAGAGGCTAAAACGAACGTTTTGCACAATTTTGCACTGGCACTGTAATTTTAACTTTTTTAAAAATTGGTCATGATAAACGTTTTTGCTGTTTTTACTGGAAAACTGCTGCAAACACTGCAAAATAGCAGTTTTCATAAAACGTGTTATTTAGAGGCTAAAACGAACGTTTTGCACAATTTTGCACTGGCACTGTAATTTTAACTTTTTTAAAAATTGGTCATGATAAACGTTTTTGCTGTTTTTACTGGAAAACTGCTGCAAACACTGCAAAATAGCAGTTTTCATAAAACGTGTTATTTAGAGGCTAAAACGAACGTTTTGCACAATTTTGCACTGGCACTGTAATTTTAACTTTTTTAAAAATTGGTCATGATAAACGTTTTTGCTGTTTTTACTGGAAAACTGCTGCAAACACTGCAAAATAGCAGTTTTCATAAAACGTGTTATTTAGAGGCTAAAACGAACGTTTTGCACAATTTTGCACTGGCACTGTAATTTTAACTTTTTTAAAAATTGGTCATGATAAACGTTTTTGCTGTTTTTACTGGAAAACTGCTGCAAACACTGCAAAATAGCAGTTTTCATAAAACGTGTTATTTAGAGGCTAAAACGAACGTTTTGCACAATTTTGCACTGGCACTGTAATTTTAACTTTTTTAAAAATTGGTCATGATAAACGTTTTTGCTGTTTTTACTGGAAAACTGCTGCAAACACTGCAAAATAGCAGTTTTCATAAAACGTGTTATTTAGAGGCTAAAACGAACGTTTTGCACAATTTTGCACTGGCACTGTAATTTTAACTTTTTTAAAAATTGGTCATGATAAACGTTTTTGCTGTTTTTACTGGAAAACTGCTGCAAACACTGCAAAATAGCAGTTTTCATAAAACGTGTTATTTAGAGGCTAAAACGAACGTTTTGCACAATTTTGCACTGGCACTGTAATTTTAACTTTTTTAAAAATTGGTCATGATAAACGTTTTTGCTGTTTTTACTGGAAAACTGCTGCAAACACTGCAAAATAGCAGTTTTCATAAAACGTGTTATTTAGAGGCTAAAACGAACGTTTTGCACAATTTTGCACTGGCACTGTAATTTTAACTTTTTTAAAAATTGGTCATGATAAACGTTTTTGCTGTTTTTACTGGAAAACTGCTGCAAACACTGCAAAATAGCAGTTTTCATAAAACGTGTTATTTAGAGGCTAAAACGAACGTTTTGCACAATTTTGCACTGGCACTGTAATTTTAACTTTTTTAAAAATTGGTCATGATAAACGTTTTTGCTGTTTTTACTGGAAAACTGCTGCAAACACTGCAAAATAGCAGTTTTCATAAAACGTGTTATTTAGAGGCTAAAACGAACGTTTTGCACAATTTTGCACTGGCACTGTAATTTTAACTTTTTTAAAAATTGGTCATGATAAACGTTTTTGCTGTTTTTACTGGAAAACTGCTGCAAACACTGCAAAATAGCAGTTTTCATAAAACGTGTTATTTAGAGGCTAAAACGAACGTTTTGCACAATTTTGCACTGGCACTGTAATTTTAACTTTTTTAAAAATTGGTCATGATAAACGTTTTTGCTGTTTTTACTGGAAAACTGCTGCAAACACTGCAAAATAGCAGTTTTCATAAAACGTGTTATTTAGAGGCTAAAACGAACGTTTTGCACAATTTTGCACTGGCACTGTAATTTTAACTTTTTTAAAAATTGGTCATGATAAACGTTTTTGCTGTTTTTACTGGAAAACTGCTGCAAACACTGCAAAATAGCAGTTTTCATAAAACGTGTTATTTAGAGGCTAAAACGAACGTTTTGCACAATTTTGCACTGGCACTGTAATTTTAACTTTTTTAAAAATTGGTCATGATAAACGTTTTTGCTGTTTTTACTGGAAAACTGCTGCAAACACTGCAAAATAGCAGTTTTCATAAAACGTGTTATTTAGAGGCTAAAACGAACGTTTTGCACAATTTTGCACTGGCACTGTAATTTTAACTTTTTTAAAAATTGGTCATGATAAACGTTTTTGCTGTTTTTACTGGAAAACTGCTGCAAACACTGCAAAATAGCAGTTTTCATAAAACGTGTTATTTAGAGGCTAAAACGAACGTTTTGCACAATTTTGCACTGGCACTGTAATTTTAACTTTTTTAAAAATTGGTCATGATAAACGTTTTTGCTGTTTTTACTGGAAAACTGCTGCAAACACTGCAAAATAGCAGTTTTCATAAAACGTGTTATTTAGAGGCTAAAACGAACGTTTTGCACAATTTTGCACTGGCACTGTAATTTTAACTTTTTTAAAAATTGGTCATGATAAACGTTTTTGCTGTTTTTACTGGAAAACTGCTGCAAACACTGCAAAATAGCAGTTTTCATAAAACGTGTTATTTAGAGGCTAAAACGAACGTTTTGCACAATTTTGCACTGGCACTGTAATTTTAACTTTTTTAAAAATTGGTCATGATAAACGTTTTTGCTGTTTTTACTGGAAAACTGCTGCAAACACTGCAAAATAGCAGTTTTCATAAAACGTGTTATTTAGAGGCTAAAACGAACGTTTTGCACAATTTTGCACTGGCACTGTAATTTTAACTTTTTTAAAAATTGGTCATGATAAACGTTTTTGCTGTTTTTACTGGAAAACTGCTGCAAACACTGCAAAATAGCAGTTTTCATAAAACGTGTTATTTAGAGGCTAAAACGAACGTTTTGCACAATTTTGCACTGGCACTGTAATTTTAACTTTTTTAAAAATTGGTCATGATAAACGTTTTTGCTGTTTTTACTGGAAAACTGCTGCAAACACTGCAAAATAGCAGTTTTCATAAAACGTGTTATTTAGAGGCTAAAACGAACGTTTTGCACAATTTTGCACTGGCACTGTAATTTTAACTTTTTTAAAAATTGGTCATGATAAACGTTTTTGCTGTTTTTACTGGAAAACTGCTGCAAACACTGCAAAATAGCAGTTTTCATAAAACGTGTTATTTAGAGGCTAAAACGAACGTTTTGCACAATTTTGCACTGGCACTGTAATTTTAACTTTTTTAAAAATTGGTCATGATAAACGTTTTTGCTGTTTTTACTGGAAAACTGCTGCAAACACTGCAAAATAGCAGTTTTCATAAAACGTGTTATTTAGAGGCTAAAACGAACGTTTTGCACAATTTTGCACTGGCACTGTAATTTTAACTTTTTTAAAAATTGGTCATGATAAACGTTTTTGCTGTTTTTACTGGAAAACTGCTGCAAACACTGCAAAATAGCAGTTTTCATAAAACGTGTTATTTAGAGGCTAAAACGAACGTTTTGCACAATTTTGCACTGGCACTGTAATTTTAACTTTTTTAAAAATTGGTCATGATAAACGTTTTTGCTGTTTTTACTGGAAAACTGCTGCAAACACTGCAAAATAGCAGTTTTCATAAAACGTGTTATTTAGAGGCTAAAACGAACGTTTTGCACAATTTTGCACTGGCACTGTAATTTTAACTTTTTTAAAAATTGGTCATGATAAACGTTTTTGCTGTTTTTACTGGAAAACTGCTGCAAACACTGCAAAATAGCAGTTTTCATAAAACGTGTTATTTAGAGGCTAAAACGAACGTTTTGCACAATTTTGCACTGGCACTGTAATTTTAACTTTTTTAAAAATTGGTCATGATAAACGTTTTTGCTGTTTTTACTGGAAAACTGCTGCAAACACTGCAAAATAGCAGTTTTCATAAAACGTGTTATTTAGAGGCTAAAACGAACGTTTTGCACAATTTTGCACTGGCACTGTAATTTTAACTTTTTTAAAAATTGGTCATGATAAACGTTTTTGCTGTTTTTACTGGAAAACTGCTGCAAACACTGCAAAATAGCAGTTTTCATAAAACGTGTTATTTAGAGGCTAAAACGAACGTTTTGCACAATTTTGCACTGGCACTGTAATTTTAACTTTTTTAAAAATTGGTCATGATAAACGTTTTTGCTGTTTTTACTGGAAAACTGCTGCAAACACTGCAAAATAGCAGTTTTCATAAAACGTGTTATTTAGAGGCTAAAACGAACGTTTTGCACAATTTTGCACTGGCACTGTAATTTTAACTTTTTTAAAAATTGGTCATGATAAACGTTTTTGCTGTTTTTACTGGAAAACTGCTGCAAACACTGCAAAATAGCAGTTTTCATAAAACGTGTTATTTAGAGGCTAAAACGAACGTTTTGCACAATTTTGCACTGGCACTGTAATTTTAACTTTTTTAAAAATTGGTCATGATAAACGTTTTTGCTGTTTTTACTGGAAAACTGCTGCAAACACTGCAAAATAGCAGTTTTCATAAAACGTGTTATTTAGAGGCTAAAACGAACGTTTTGCACAATTTTGCACTGGCACTGTAATTTTAACTTTTTTAAAAATTGGTCATGATAAACGTTTTTGCTGTTTTTACTGGAAAACTGCTGCAAACACTGCAAAATAGCAGTTTTCATAAAACGTGTTATTTAGAGGCTAAAACGAACGTTTTGCACAATTTTGCACTGGCACTGTAATTTTAACTTTTTTAAAAATTGGTCATGATAAACGTTTTTGCTGTTTTTACTGGAAAACTGCTGCAAACACTGCAAAATAGCAGTTTTCATAAAACGTGTTATTTAGAGGCTAAAACGAACGTTTTGCACAATTTTGCACTGGCACTGTAATTTTAACTTTTTTAAAAATTGGTCATGATAAACGTTTTTGCTGTTTTTACTGGAAAACTGCTGCAAACACTGCAAAATAGCAGTTTTCATAAAACGTGTTATTTAGAGGCTAAAACGAACGTTTTGCACAATTTTGCACTGGCACTGTAATTTTAACTTTTTTAAAAATTGGTCATGATAAACGTTTTTGCTGTTTTTACTGGAAAACTGCTGCAAACACTGCAAAATAGCAGTTTTCATAAAACGTGTTATTTAGAGGCTAAAACGAACGTTTTGCACAATTTTGCACTGGCACTGTAATTTTAACTTTTTTAAAAATTGGTCATGATAAACGTTTTTGCTGTTTTTACTGGAAAACTGCTGCAAACACTGCAAAATAGCAGTTTTCATAAAACGTGTTATTTAGAGGCTAAAACGAACGTTTTGCACAATTTTGCACTGGCACTGTAATTTTAACTTTTTTAAAAATTGGTCATGATAAACGTTTTTGCTGTTTTTACTGGAAAACTGCTGCAAACACTGCAAAATAGCAGTTTTCATAAAACGTGTTATTTAGAGGCTAAAACGAACGTTTTGCACAATTTTGCACTGGCACTGTAATTTTAACTTTTTTAAAAATTGGTCATGATAAACGTTTTTGCTGTTTTTACTGGAAAACTGCTGCAAACACTGCAAAATAGCAGTTTTCATAAAACGTGTTATTTAGAGGCTAAAACGAACGTTTTGCACAATTTTGCACTGGCACTGTAATTTTAACTTTTTTAAAAATTGGTCATGATAAACGTTTTTGCTGTTTTTACTGGAAAACTGCTGCAAACACTGCAAAATAGCAGTTTTCATAAAACGTGTTATTTAGAGGCTAAAACGAACGTTTTGCACAATTTTGCACTGGCACTGTAATTTTAACTTTTTTAAAAATTGGTCATGATAAACGTTTTTGCTGTTTTTACTGGAAAACTGCTGCAAACACTGCAAAATAGCAGTTTTCATAAAACGTGTTATTTAGAGGCTAAAACGAACGTTTTGCACAATTTTGCACTGGCACTGTAATTTTAACTTTTTTAAAAATTGGTCATGATAAACGTTTTTGCTGTTTTTACTGGAAAACTGCTGCAAACACTGCAAAATAGCAGTTTTCATAAAACGTGTTATTTAGAGGCTAAAACGAACGTTTTGCACAATTTTGCACTGGCACTGTAATTTTAACTTTTTTAAAAATTGGTCATGATAAACGTTTTTGCTGTTTTTACTGGAAAACTGCTGCAAACACTGCAAAATAGCAGTTTTCATAAAACGTGTTATTTAGAGGCTAAAACGAACGTTTTGCACAATTTTGCACTGGCACTGTAATTTTAACTTTTTTAAAAATTGGTCATGATAAACGTTTTTGCTGTTTTTACTGGAAAACTGCTGCAAACACTGCAAAATAGCAGTTTTCATAAAACGTGTTATTTAGAGGCTAAAACGAACGTTTTGCACAATTTTGCACTGGCACTGTAATTTTAACTTTTTTAAAAATTGGTCATGATAAACGTTTTTGCTGTTTTTACTGGAAAACTGCTGCAAACACTGCAAAATAGCAGTTTTCATAAAACGTGTTATTTAGAGGCTAAAACGAACGTTTTGCACAATTTTGCACTGGCACTGTAATTTTAACTTTTTTAAAAATTGGTCATGATAAACGTTTTTGCTGTTTTTACTGGAAAACTGCTGCAAACACTGCAAAATAGCAGTTTTCATAAAACGTGTTATTTAGAGGCTAAAACGAACGTTTTGCACAATTTTGCACTGGCACTGTAATTTTAACTTTTTTAAAAATTGGTCATGATAAACGTTTTTGCTGTTTTTACTGGAAAACTGCTGCAAACACTGCAAAATAGCAGTTTTCATAAAACGTGTTATTTAGAGGCTAAAACGAACGTTTTGCACAATTTTGCACTGGCACTGTAATTTTAACTTTTTTAAAAATTGGTCATGATAAACGTTTTTGCTGTTTTTACTGGAAAACTGCTGCAAACACTGCAAAATAGCAGTTTTCATAAAACGTGTTATTTAGAGGCTAAAACGAACGTTTTGCACAATTTTGCACTGGCACTGTAATTTTAACTTTTTTAAAAATTGGTCATGATAAACGTTTTTGCTGTTTTTACTGGAAAACTGCTGCAAACACTGCAAAATAGCAGTTTTCATAAAACGTGTTATTTAGAGGCTAAAACGAACGTTTTGCACAATTTTGCACTGGCACTGTAATTTTAACTTTTTTAAAAATTGGTCATGATAAACGTTTTTGCTGTTTTTACTGGAAAACTGCTGCAAACACTGCAAAATAGCAGTTTTCATAAAACGTGTTATTTAGAGGCTAAAACGAACGTTTTGCACAATTTTGCACTGGCACTGTAATTTTAACTTTTTTAAAAATTGGTCATGATAAACGTTTTTGCTGTTTTTACTGGAAAACTGCTGCAAACACTGCAAAATAGCAGTTTTCATAAAACGTGTTATTTAGAGGCTAAAACGAACGTTTTGCACAATTTTGCACTGGCACTGTAATTTTAACTTTTTTAAAAATTGGTCATGATAAACGTTTTTGCTGTTTTTACTGGAAAACTGCTGCAAACACTGCAAAATAGCAGTTTTCATAAAACGTGTTATTTAGAGGCTAAAACGAACGTTTTGCACAATTTTGCACTGGCACTGTAATTTTAACTTTTTTAAAAATTGGTCATGATAAACGTTTTTGCTGTTTTTACTGGAAAACTGCTGCAAACACTGCAAAATAGCAGTTTTCATAAAACGTGTTATTTAGAGGCTAAAACGAACGTTTTGCACAATTTTGCACTGGCACTGTAATTTTAACTTTTTTAAAAATTGGTCATGATAAACGTTTTTGCTGTTTTTACTGGAAAACTGCTGCAAACACTGCAAAATAGCAGTTTTCATAAAACGTGTTATTTAGAGGCTAAAACGAACGTTTTGCACAATTTTGCACTGGCACTGTAATTTTAACTTTTTTAAAAATTGGTCATGATAAACGTTTTTGCTGTTTTTACTGGAAAACTGCTGCAAACACTGCAAAATAGCAGTTTTCATAAAACGTGTTATTTAGAGGCTAAAACGAACGTTTTGCACAATTTTGCACTGGCACTGTAATTTTAACTTTTTTAAAAATTGGTCATGATAAACGTTTTTGCTGTTTTTACTGGAAAACTGCTGCAAACACTGCAAAATAGCAGTTTTCATAAAACGTGTTATTTAGAGGCTAAAACGAACGTTTTGCACAATTTTGCACTGGCACTGTAATTTTAACTTTTTTAAAAATTGGTCATGATAAACGTTTTTGCTGTTTTTACTGGAAAACTGCTGCAAACACTGCAAAATAGCAGTTTTCATAAAACGTGTTATTTAGAGGCTAAAACGAACGTTTTGCACAATTTTGCACTGGCACTGTAATTTTAACTTTTTTAAAAATTGGTCATGATAAACGTTTTTGCTGTTTTTACTGGAAAACTGCTGCAAACACTGCAAAATAGCAGTTTTCATAAAACGTGTTATTTAGAGGCTAAAACGAACGTTTTGCACAATTTTGCACTGGCACTGTAATTTTAACTTTTTTAAAAATTGGTCATGATAAACGTTTTTGCTGTTTTTACTGGAAAACTGCTGCAAACACTGCAAAATAGCAGTTTTCATAAAACGTGTTATTTAGAGGCTAAAACGAACGTTTTGCACAATTTTGCACTGGCACTGTAATTTTAACTTTTTTAAAAATTGGTCATGATAAACGTTTTTGCTGTTTTTACTGGAAAACTGCTGCAAACACTGCAAAATAGCAGTTTTCATAAAACGTGTTATTTAGAGGCTAAAACGAACGTTTTGCACAATTTTGCACTGGCACTGTAATTTTAACTTTTTTAAAAATTGGTCATGATAAACGTTTTTGCTGTTTTTACTGGAAAACTGCTGCAAACACTGCAAAATAGCAGTTTTCATAAAACGTGTTATTTAGAGGCTAAAACGAACGTTTTGCACAATTTTGCACTGGCACTGTAATTTTAACTTTTTTAAAAATTGGTCATGATAAACGTTTTTGCTGTTTTTACTGGAAAACTGCTGCAAACACTGCAAAATAGCAGTTTTCATAAAACGTGTTATTTAGAGGCTAAAACGAACGTTTTGCACAATTTTGCACTGGCACTGTAATTTTAACTTTTTTAAAAATTGGTCATGATAAACGTTTTTGCTGTTTTTACTGGAAAACTGCTGCAAACACTGCAAAATAGCAGTTTTCATAAAACGTGTTATTTAGAGGCTAAAACGAACGTTTTGCACAATTTTGCACTGGCACTGTAATTTTAACTTTTTTAAAAATTGGTCATGATAAACGTTTTTGCTGTTTTTACTGGAAAACTGCTGCAAACACTGCAAAATAGCAGTTTTCATAAAACGTGTTATTTAGAGGCTAAAACGAACGTTTTGCACAATTTTGCACTGGCACTGTAATTTTAACTTTTTTAAAAATTGGTCATGATAAACGTTTTTGCTGTTTTTACTGGAAAACTGCTGCAAACACTGCAAAATAGCAGTTTTCATAAAACGTGTTATTTAGAGGCTAAAACGAACGTTTTGCACAATTTTGCACTGGCACTGTAATTTTAACTTTTTTAAAAATTGGTCATGATAAACGTTTTTGCTGTTTTTACTGGAAAACTGCTGCAAACACTGCAAAATAGCAGTTTTCATAAAACGTGTTATTTAGAGGCTAAAACGAACGTTTTGCACAATTTTGCACTGGCACTGTAATTTTAACTTTTTTAAAAATTGGTCATGATAAACGTTTTTGCTGTTTTTACTGGAAAACTGCTGCAAACACTGCAAAATAGCAGTTTTCATAAAACGTGTTATTTAGAGGCTAAAACGAACGTTTTGCACAATTTTGCACTGGCACTGTAATTTTAACTTTTTTAAAAATTGGTCATGATAAACGTTTTTGCTGTTTTTACTGGAAAACTGCTGCAAACACTGCAAAATAGCAGTTTTCATAAAACGTGTTATTTAGAGGCTAAAACGAACGTTTTGCACAATTTTGCACTGGCACTGTAATTTTAACTTTTTTAAAAATTGGTCATGATAAACGTTTTTGCTGTTTTTACTGGAAAACTGCTGCAAACACTGCAAAATAGCAGTTTTCATAAAACGTGTTATTTAGAGGCTAAAACGAACGTTTTGCACAATTTTGCACTGGCACTGTAATTTTAACTTTTTTAAAAATTGGTCATGATAAACGTTTTTGCTGTTTTTACTGGAAAACTGCTGCAAACACTGCAAAATAGCAGTTTTCATAAAACGTGTTATTTAGAGGCTAAAACGAACGTTTTGCACAATTTTGCACTGGCACTGTAATTTTAACTTTTTTAAAAATTGGTCATGATAAACGTTTTTGCTGTTTTTACTGGAAAACTGCTGCAAACACTGCAAAATAGCAGTTTTCATAAAACGTGTTATTTAGAGGCTAAAACGAACGTTTTGCACAATTTTGCACTGGCACTGTAATTTTAACTTTTTTAAAAATTGGTCATGATAAACGTTTTTGCTGTTTTTACTGGAAAACTGCTGCAAACACTGCAAAATAGCAGTTTTCATAAAACGTGTTATTTAGAGGCTAAAACGAACGTTTTGCACAATTTTGCACTGGCACTGTAATTTTAACTTTTTTAAAAATTGGTCATGATAAACGTTTTTGCTGTTTTTACTGGAAAACTGCTGCAAACACTGCAAAATAGCAGTTTTCATAAAACGTGTTATTTAGAGGCTAAAACGAACGTTTTGCACAATTTTGCACTGGCACTGTAATTTTAACTTTTTTAAAAATTGGTCATGATAAACGTTTTTGCTGTTTTTACTGGAAAACTGCTGCAAACACTGCAAAATAGCAGTTTTCATAAAACGTGTTATTTAGAGGCTAAAACGAACGTTTTGCACAATTTTGCACTGGCACTGTAATTTTAACTTTTTTAAAAATTGGTCATGATAAACGTTTTTGCTGTTTTTACTGGAAAACTGCTGCAAACACTGCAAAATAGCAGTTTTCATAAAACGTGTTATTTAGAGGCTAAAACGAACGTTTTGCACAATTTTGCACTGGCACTGTAATTTTAACTTTTTAAAAATTGGTCATGATAAACGTTTTTGCTGTTTTTACTGGAAAACTGCTGCAAACACTGCAAAATAGCAGTTTTCATAAAACGTGTTATTTAGAGGCTAAAACGAACGTTTTGCACAATTTTGCACTGGCACTGTAATTTTAACTTTTTTAAAAATTGGTCATGATAAACGTTTTTGCTGTTTTTACTGGAAAACTGCTGCAAACACTGCAAAATAGCAGTTTTCATAAAACGTGTTATTTAGAGGCTAAAACGAACGTTTTGCACAATTTTGCACTGGCACTGTAATTTTAACTTTTTTAAAAATTGGTCATGATAAACGTTTTTGCTGTTTTTACTGGAAAACTGCTGCAAACACTGCAAAATAGCAGTTTTCATAAAACGTGTTATTTAGAGGCTAAAACGAACGTTTTGCACAATTTTGCACTGGCACTGTAATTTTAACTTTTTTAAAAATTGGTCATGATAAACGTTTTTGCTGTTTTTACTGGAAAACTGCTGCAAACACTGCAAAATAGCAGTTTTCATAAAACGTGTTATTTAGAGGCTAAAACGAACGTTTTGCACAATTTTGCACTGGCACTGTAATTTTAACTTTTTTAAAAATTGGTCATGATAAACGTTTTTGCTGTTTTTACTGGAAAACTGCTGCAAACACTGCAAAATAGCAGTTTTCATAAAACGTGTTATTTAGAGGCTAAAACGAACGTTTTGCACAATTTTGCACTGGCACTGTAATTTTAACTTTTTTAAAAATTGGTCATGATAAACGTTTTTGCTGTTTTTACTGGAAAACTGCTGCAAACACTGCAAAATAGCAGTTTTCATAAAACGTGTTATTTAGAGGCTAAAACGAACGTTTTGCACAATTTTGCACTGGCACTGTAATTTTAACTTTTTTAAAATTGGTCATGATAAACGTTTTTGCTGTTTTTACTGGAAAACTGCTGCAAACACTGCAAAATAGCAGTTTTCATAAAACGTGTTATTTAGAGGCTAAAACGAACGTTTTGCACAATTTTGCACTGGCACTGTAATTTTAACTTTTTTAAAAATTGGTCATGATAAACGTTTTTGCTGTTTTTACTGGAAAACTGCTGCAAACACTGCAAAATAGCAGTTTTCATAAAACGTGTTATTTAGAGGCTAAAACGAACGTTTTGCACAATTTTGCACTGGCACTGTAATTTTAACTTTTTTAAAAATTGGTCATGATAAACGTTTTTGCTGTTTTTACTGGAAAACTGCTGCAAACACTGCAAAATAGCAGTTTTCATAAAACGTGTTATTTAGAGGCTAAAACGAACGTTTTGCACAATTTTGCACTGGCACTGTAATTTTAACTTTTTTAAAAATTGGTCATGATAAACGTTTTTGCTGTTTTTACTGGAAAACTGCTGCAAACACTGCAAAATAGCAGTTTTCATAAAACGTGTTATTTAGAGGCTAAAACGAACGTTTTGCACAATTTTGCACTGGCACTGTAATTTTAACTTTTTTAAAAATTGGTCATGATAAACGTTTTTGCTGTTTTTACTGGAAAACTGCTGCAAACACTGCAAAATAGCAGTTTTCATAAAACGTGTTATTTAGAGGCTAAAACGAACGTTTTGCACAATTTTGCACTGGCACTGTAATTTTAACTTTTTTAAAAATTGGTCATGATAAACGTTTTTGCTGTTTTTACTGGAAAACTGCTGCAAACACTGCAAAATAGCAGTTTTCATAAAACGTGTTATTTAGAGGCTAAAACGAACGTTTTGCACAATTTTGCACTGGCACTGTAATTTTAACTTTTTTAAAAATTGGTCATGATAAACGTTTTTGCTGTTTTTACTGGAAAACTGCTGCAAACACTGCAAAATAGCAGTTTTCATAAAACGTGTTATTTAGAGGCTAAAACGAACGTTTTGCACAATTTTGCACTGGCACTGTAATTTTAACTTTTTTAAAAATTGGTCATGATAAACGTTTTTGCTGTTTTTACTGGAAAACTGCTGCAAACACTGCAAAATAGCAGTTTTCATAAAACGTGTTATTTAGAGGCTAAAACGAACGTTTTGCACAATTTTGCACTGGCACTGTAATTTTAACTTTTTTAAAAATTGGTCATGATAAACGTTTTTGCTGTTTTTACTGGAAAACTGCTGCAAACACTGCAAAATAGCAGTTTTCATAAAACGTGTTATTTAGAGGCTAAAACGAACGTTTTGCACAATTTTGCACTGGCACTGTAATTTTAACTTTTTTAAAAATTGGTCATGATAAACGTTTTTGCTGTTTTTACTGGAAAACTGCTGCAAACACTGCAAAATAGCAGTTTTCATAAAACGTGTTATTTAGAGGCTAAAACGAACGTTTTGCACAATTTTGCACTGGCACTGTAATTTTAACTTTTTTAAAAATTGGTCATGATAAACGTTTTTGCTGTTTTTACTGGAAAACTGCTGCAAACACTGCAAAATAGCAGTTTTCATAAAACGTGTTATTTAGAGGCTAAAACGAACGTTTTGCACAATTTTGCACTGGCACTGTAATTTTAACTTTTTTAAAAATTGGTCATGATAAACGTTTTTGCTGTTTTTACTGGAAAACTGCTGCAAACACTGCAAAATAGCAGTTTTCATAAAACGTGTTATTTAGAGGCTAAAACGAACGTTTTGCACAATTTTGCACTGGCACTGTAATTTTAACTTTTTTAAAAATTGGTCATGATAAACGTTTTTGCTGTTTTTACTGGAAAACTGCTGCAAACACTGCAAAATAGCAGTTTTCATAAAACGTGTTATTTAGAGGCTAAAACGAACGTTTTGCACAATTTTGCACTGGCACTGTAATTTTAACTTTTTTAAAAATTGGTCATGATAAACGTTTTTGCTGTTTTTACTGGAAAACTGCTGCAAACACTGCAAAATAACAGTTTTCATAAAACGTGTTATTTAGAGGCTAAAACGAACGTTTTGCACAATTTTGCACTGGCACTGTAATTTTAACTTTTTTAAAAATTGGTCATGATAAACGTTTTTGCTGTTTTTACTGGAAAACTGCTGCAAACACTGCAAAATAGCAGTTTTCATAAAACGTGGTATTTAGAGGCTAAAACGAACGTTTTGCACAATTTTGCACTGGCACTGTAATTTTAACTTTTTTAAAAATTGGTCATGATAAACGTTTTTGCTGTTTTTACTGGAAAACTGCTGCAAACACTGCAAAATAGCAGTTTTCATAAAACGTGTTATTTAGAGGCTAAAACGAACGTTTTGCACAATTTTGCACTGGCACTGTAATTTTAACTTTTTTAAAAATTGGTCATGATAAACGTTTTTGCTGTTTTTACTGGAAAACTGCTGCAAACACTGCAAAATAGCAGTTTTCATAAAACGTGTTATTTAGAGGCTAAAACGAACGTTTTGCACAATTTTGCACTGGCACTGTAATTTTAACTTTTTTAAAAATTGGTCATGATAAACGTTTTTGCTGTTTTTACTGGAAAACTGCTGCAAACACTGCAAAATAGCAGTTTTCATAAAACGTGTTATTTAGAGGCTAAAACGAACGTTTTGCACAATTTTGCACTGGCACTGTAATTTTAACTTTTTTAAAAATTGGTCATGATAAACGTTTTTGCTGTTTTTACTGGAAAACTGCTGCAAACACTGCAAAATAGCAGTTTTCATAAAACGTGTTATTTAGAGGCTAAAACGAACGTTTTGCACAATTTTGCACTGGCACTGTAATTTTAACTTTTTTAAAAATTGGTCATGATAAACGTTTTTGCTGTTTTTACTGGAAAACTGCTGCAAACACTGCAAAATAGCAGTTTTCATAAAACGTGTTATTTAGAGGCTAAAACGAACGTTTTGCACAATTTTGCACTGGCACTGTAATTTTAACTTTTTTAAAAATTGGTCATGATAAACGTTTTTGCTGTTTTTACTGGAAAACTGCTGCAAACACTGCAAAATAGCAGTTTTCATAAAACGTGTTATTTAGAGGCTAAAACGAACGTTTTGCACAATTTTGCACTGGCACTGTAATTTTAACTTTTTTAAAAATTGGTCATGATAAACGTTTTTGCTGTTTTTACTGGAAAACTGCTGCAAACACTGCAAAATAGCAGTTTTCATAAAACGTGTTATTTAGAGGCTAAAACGAACGTTTTGCACAATTTTGCACTGGCACTGTAATTTTAACTTTTTTAAAAATTGGTCATGATAAACGTTTTTGCTGTTTTTACTGGAAAACTGCTGCAAACACTGCAAAATAGCAGTTTTCATAAAACGTGTTATTTAGAGGCTAAAACGAACGTTTTGCACAATTTTGCACTGGCACTGTAATTTTAACTTTTTTAAAAATTGGTCATGATAAACGTTTTTGCTGTTTTTACTGGAAAACTGCTGCAAACACTGCAAAATAGCAGTTTTCATAAAACGTGTTATTTAGAGGCTAAAACGAACGTTTTGCACAATTTTGCACTGGCACTGTAATTTTAACTTTTTTAAAAATTGGTCATGATAAACGTTTTTGCTGTTTTTACTGGAAAACTGCTGCAAACACTGCAAAATAGCAGTTTTCATAAAACGTGTTATTTAGAGGCTAAAACGAACGTTTTGCACAATTTTGCACTGGCACTGTAATTTTAACTTTTTTAAAAATTGGTCATGATAAACGTTTTTGCTGTTTTTACTGGAAAACTGCTGCAAACACTGCAAAATAGCAGTTTTCATAAAACGTGTTATTTAGAGGCTAAAACGAACGTTTTGCACAATTTTGCACTGGCACTGTAATTTTAACTTTTTAAAAATTGGTCATGATAAACGTTTTTGCTGTTTTTACTGGAAAACTGCTGCAAACACTGCAAAATAGCAGTTTTCATAAAACGTGTTATTTAGAGGCTAAAACGAACGTTTTGCACAATTTTGCACTGGCACTGTAATTTTAACTTTTTTAAAAATTGGTCATGATAAACGTTTTTGCTGTTTTTACTGGAAAACTGCTGCAAACACTGCAAAATAGCAGTTTTCATAAAACGTGTTATTTAGAGGCTAAAACGAACGTTTTGCACAATTTTGCACTGGCACTGTAATTTTAACTTTTTTAGAAATTTTTTCATGATAAACGTTTTTGCTGTTTTTACTGGAAAACTGCTGCAAACACTGCAAAATAGCAGTTTTCATAAAACGTGTTATTTAGAGGCTAAAACGAACGTTTTGCACAATTTTGCACTGGCACTGTAATTTTAACTTTTTTAAAAATTGGTCATGATAAACGTTTTTGCTGTTTTTACTGGAAAACTGCTGCAAACACTGCAAAATAGCAGTTTTCATAAAACGTGTTATTTAGAGGCTAAAACGAACGTTTTGCACAATTTTGCACTGGCACTGTAATTTTAACTTTTTTAAAAATTGGTCATGATAAACGTTTTTGCTGTTTTTACTGGAAAACTGCTGCAAACACTGCAAAATAGCAGTTTTCATAAAACGTGTTATTTAGAGGCTAAAACGAACGTTTTGCACAATTTTGCACTGGCACTGTAATTTTAACTTTTTTAAAAATTGGTCATGATAAACGTTTTTGCTGTTTTTACTGGAAAACTGCTGCAAACACTGCAAAATAGCAGTTTTCATAAAACGTGTTATTTAGAGGCTAAAACGAACGTTTTGCACAATTTTGCACTGGCACTGTAATTTTAACTTTTTTAAAAATTGGTCATGATAAACGTTTTTGCTGTTTTTACTGGAAAACTGCTGCAAACACTGCAAAATAGCAGTTTTCATAAAACGTGTTATTTAGAGGCTAAAACGAACGTTTTGCACAATTTTGCACTGGCACTGTAATTTTAACTTTTTTAAAAATTGGTCATGATAAACGTTTTTGCTGTTTTTACTGGAAAACTGCTGCAAACACTGCAAAATAGCAGTTTTCATAAAACGTGTTATTTAGAGGCTAAAACGAACGTTTTGCACAATTTTGCACTGGCACTGTAATTTTAACTTTTTTAAAAATTGGTCATGATAAACGTTTTTGCTGTTTTTACTGGAAAACTGCTGCAAACACTGCAAAATAGCAGTTTTCATAAAACGTGTTATTTAGAGGCTAAAACGAACGTTTTGCACAATTTTGCACTGGCACTGTAATTTTAACTTTTTTAAAAATTGGTCATGATAAACGTTTTTGCTGTTTTTACTGGAAAACTGCTGCAAACACTGCAAAATAGCAGTTTTCATAAAACGTGTTATTTAGAGGCTAAAACGAACGTTTTGCACAATTTTGCACTGGCACTGTAATTTTAACTTTTTTAAAAATTGGTCATGATAAACGTTTTTGCTGTTTTTACTGGAAAACTGCTGCAAACACTGCAAAATAGCAGTTTTCATAAAACGTGTTATTTAGAGGCTAAAACGAACGTTTTGCACAATTTTGCACTGGCACTGTAATTTTAACTTTTTTAAAAATTGGTCATGATAAACGTTTTTGCTGTTTTTACTGGAAAACTGCTGCAAACACTGCAAAATAGCAGTTTTCATAAAACGTGTTATTTAGAGGCTAAAACGAACGTTTTGCACAATTTTGCACTGGCACTGTAATTTTAACTTTTTTAAAAATTGGTCATGATAAACGTTTTTGCTGTTTTTACTGGAAAACTGCTGCAAACACTGCAAAATAGCAGTTTTCATAAAACGTGTTATTTAGAGGCTAAAACGAACGTTTTGCACAATTTTGCACTGGCACTGTAATTTTAACTTTTTTAAAAATTGGTCATGATAAACGTTTTTGCTGTTTTTACTGGAAAACTGCTGCAAACACTGCAAAATAGCAGTTTTCATAAAACGTGTTATTTAGAGGCTAAAACGAACGTTTTGCACAATTTTGCACTGGCACTGTAATTTTAACTTTTTTAAAAATTGGTCATGATAAACGTTTTTGCTGTTTTTACTGGAAAACTGCTGCAAACACTGCAAAATAGCAGTTTTCATAAAACGTGTTATTTAGAGGCTAAAACGAACGTTTTGCACAATTTTGCACTGGCACTGTAATTTTAACTTTTTTAAAAATTGGTCATGATAAACGTTTTTGCTGTTTTTACTGGAAAACTGCTGCAAACACTGCAAAATAGCAGTTTTCATAAAACGTGTTATTTAGAGGCTAAAACGAACGTTTTGCACAATTTTGCACTGGCACTGTAATTTTAACTTTTTTAAAAATTGGTCATGATAAACGTTTTTGCTGTTTTTACTGGAAAACTGCTGCAAACACTGCAAAATAGCAGTTTTCATAAAACGTGTTATTTAGAGGCTAAAACGAACGTTTTGCACAATTTTGCACTGGCACTGTAATTTTAACTTTTTTAAAATTGGTCATGATAAACGTTTTTGCTGTTTTTACTGGAAAACTGCTGCAAACACTGCAAAATAGCAGTTTTCATAAAACGTGTTATTTAGAGGCTAAAACGAACGTTTTGCACAATTTTGCACTGGCACTGTAATTTTAACTTTTTTAAAAATTGGTCATGATAAACGTTTTTGCTGTTTTTACTGGAAAACTGCTGCAAACACTGCAAAATAGCAGTTTTCATAAAACGTGTTATTTAGAGGCTAAAACGAACGTTTTGCACAATTTTGCACTGGCACTGTAATTTTAACTTTTTTAAAAATTGGTCATGATAAACGTTTTTGCTGTTTTTACTGGAAAACTGCTGCAAACACTGCAAAATAGCAGTTTTCATAAAACGTGTTATTTAGAGGCTAAAACGAACGTTTTGCACAATTTTGCACTGGCACTGTAATTTTAACTTTTTTAAAAATTAATCATGATAAACGTTTTTGCCGTTTTTACATTAAACTTGCTGCAAACTTTGCAAAATAGCAGTTTTCATAAAACGTATTATTTAGAGGCCAAAACGAACGTTTTCCAATGGCACTCTAATTTTAACTTTCTTAAATTTTTTTCATGATAAAGGTTTTTGCTGTTTTTACTGGAAAACCTCGGCAAACACTGCAAAAAAGCAGTTTTCATAAAACGTGTTATTTAGAGGCTAAAACGAACGTTTTGCACAATTTTGCACTGGCACTGTAATTTTACCTTTTTTAAAATTTGGTCATGATAAACGTTTTTGCTGTTTTTACTGTAAAACTGCTGCAAACACTGCAAATTAGCAGTTTTCATAAAACGTGTTATTTAGAGGCAAAAACGAACGTTTTTCACAATTTTGCAATGCCACTGTAATTTTCACTCTTAAAAATTTTATCATTAATGTTTTCTTTCTGTTTTTAATGGAAAACTGCTGCAAACACTGGAAAATAGCAGTTTTCATAAAACGTGTTATTTAGAGGCTAAAACGAACGTTTTGCACAATTTTGCAATGGCACTGTAATTTTAACTTTTTTAAAAATTGGTCATGATAAACGTTTTTGCTGTTTTTACTGGAAAACTGCTGCAAACACTGCAAAATAGCAGTTTTCATAAAACGTGTTATTTAGAGGCTAAAACGAACGTTTTGCACAATTTTGCACTGGCACTGTAATTTTAACTTTTTTAAAATTTGGTCATGATAAACGTTTTTGCTGTTTTTACTGGAAAACTGCTGCAAACACTGCAAAATAGCAGTTTTCATAAAACGTGTTATTTAGAGGCTAAAACGAACGTTTTGCACAATTTTGCACTGGCACTGTAATTTTAACTTTTTTAAAATTTGGTCTTGATAAAGGTTTTTGCTGTTTTTACTGGAAAACTGCTGCAAACACTGCAAAGTAAAAGTTTTGATAAAGCGTTGTATTTAGAGGCTAAAAGGAACGTTTTGCACAATTTTGCAATGTCACTATCATTTTAATTTTTTTTTAAATTTGGTCATGATAAACGTTTTTCCTGTTTTTACCGGAAAACTGCTGCAAACACATTAAATTAGCAGTTTTCACAAAATGTTGTATTTAGTGGCTAAAACGAACGTTTTGCACAATTTTGCAATGGCACTGTAGTTTTAACTTTTTTAAAATTTGGTCATGATAAACGTTTTTGCTGTTTTTTGTGGAAAACTGCTGCAAACACTGGAAAATAGCAGTTTTCATAAAACGTGTTATTTTTAGGCTAAAACGTTCCTTTTGCACAGTTTTGCAATGGCACTGTAATTTGAAGTTTTTTAAAATTTTGTCATTATAAACTTTGTCGCTGTTTTTACTGGAAAACTGCTGTAAACACTGCAAAGTAGCAGTTTTCATAACACGCTGTATTTAGAGGCTAAAACGAACGTTTTGCACAATTTGCAATGGTACTGTAATTTTACCTTTTTTAATATTTTGTTATCATAAACGTTTCTTTCTGTTTTACTGGAAAGCTGCTTCAAACGCTGCGAAGTTGCAGTTTTTTATAAAACGTTGTATTTATAGGCTAAAACGAACGTTTTGCACAATTTTTCAATGGCACTGTAGTTTTAATCTTTTTCAGAATTTTGTTATGATAAACGTTTTTGCTGTTTTTACTAGAAAACTGCGGCAAACATTGCAAAATAGCTCTTTTGATAAAACTTTGTATTTTGAGGCTAAAAGGAACGTTTTGCACAATTTTGCAATGGCACTCTGATTTTAACTTTTTTTTATAATTTTGTTATGATAAACGTTTTTCCTGTTTTTGTGAAAAACTGCTGCAAACACTACAAAATAGCAGTTTTTATAAAACGTAGTACTTAGAGGCTAAAAGGAATATTCTGCACCGGTTCTTTCCGGTCTTTTTCTGATCGATGTTTGCGGTAAGTACGTTTTGTCCCTCAATAAATCTAGAACTAACAGTTATGGTCTTAATTCTCTTTCTTACTTTAGGATCAGCTAAGTTATGGAATTCGCTACCTGATTTTATCCGTACTGGCTGAGTTAACAGGTTTTAAATTCGAATCCAGGCGGTTTTTTGTTTAGTACAGCTGGTTTTTAAAAAAATATTGCGTCTTTAAATATTTCGTATTTAGCTCACTTTACCCGTATGGGCTGTGTATTATAGCTGAAAATGTAATGTCTGGAAGATATTAGCTCTTGCAATTACTCTGCAATACGAGATAGAAGAAAGTTTACACTTGTGTGTGTGTTTGTGTGTGTCTGTGTTACTTTTGGCAGGGCGCATGCGTACACTATGTTTTACACGACTCCAGTGCTTACCATATGAGAGGTGAGATTACTTTAAAGTTGAATATATGTGCCATCGCAATCTAACGTTAAATTGTAATGACAAGGGCGGTTTGGAGCTGTGAGTAGGCGTGGGGTTTTTCTCATATGGTTTAGGGACTGACATATGTCTCTCTCAATGCCGTACTGGGAGGCGAGATCGGTAGCAGAAAGCAGCGAAGGGCCAACTGCGTCAAAAAGCGATTGCACGGGCCGAAATCCCGGGATGACTCGTTTGCTGCGACGCTCCAGCGCCACGTCTGGAGGTACTCCTCTTTTTATCTCTTGTTCAAACATGCCGTCTGCGCATGCATACGCAAATGTTCTGGCTCTCCCATACTTACCTATAGATCATATTGAGTTGGCCTTTCGTAATCTGCAAATGCAAATCTTAGTATTCTCCTATATATATTATACCGTTATTTTGACAAGAACAACTGACGAAAGGCCCGTTTTCGCTACAACATTAGCAGCAAATAAAAAATTGTATTGTCGCGAATTTTCTATGATAAAAACTTGTTCAGAAATCAAAGGTCTACATTAACAGCACACACCAGGGCTTATCCTTATTATCTGGCTGGAAATCTTCTTCTCACTACTTTTTCCCCCGGCTGAGCTCCAGCCATTTGACGAGGGCCAGTCTCGTGCTTCTCTAGTTGCCTCGTTTATGCCCAAAAAGAATTCTGGGTAACTCTGCCATTTCATGACATGGGAAGATCCCCGATTCTCATTTCATATACTTTTTGTTATAAGTGTCGGGTAACCCAGTCCTACCGGCAAAGTACCGCATCGATTGATGTTTTTAGCTTCCAAAACTAGCCCAAATTGTATCGGTAGGTGCTGAAATTCGTCCACAGAAAGGCCAGAGAGACAACTTCACTCGTGAACCGCCATGTTTACAACAGAGCATTTTAAGCGTCCCAGTCTGCATGAAACCATCTCTCACCTCTGTTTGGAGAAGACCAGACACGCACGGTTCTTACGTTACCTTTACCCCCGTAGATTCAACCGAAAGGTCAAATCCTTGTGAAAAACAGCATCTTCATTTTTTTGGGTAGGCTAGGTAGGTATGGGAGAGCAGGGGCGTAGCCAGGACTTTTCAAAAGGGGGGTCAAACTGTGTCAAAGTGAGGGTACTCACCAGATTGTCATGTCGACCTCCACGCCGTGTTTCGACTCAATGTGACATTTTTCGGATGAGCAGTGAGAGTAGTGGGAAGGACAAGCCTACAAGTTCTCACTGCTCATCTTTCAAAATATCTTTTAATAAAAAGCGGCGTGGATGACGAGTGGCAAACGTGTTGATGATCTCATCAATGTCAATCGCTCTGCCATAGTGGATGTTCATCATTGCCAGACCCGACTGTCTCTCGGTAGTCATCGTGCTTCTTAAGTACGTCTTCAGGCGTTTTAAAGTGCTAAATGACCTTTCGCACTCCGCGGAGGTAACAGGTAATGTGCAAAGAAGGCGAAGTAGGACATTTATGTTGGGAAAGAAGACAGGGTCGCATTCTCTAAGTGTGGCTGAGGCACTGTTTGGAAGAGTCGATTTGTCAGCTACTTCTGACCATTTGCGACGCCAACGAACAAGCTCAACGTCAACGACATCCGGTGACACCAAATCATCTCGATAAAACTGAATTGCTGCATCAATTGTGGCGTCACTTGAGCTTCAGGTACCAAACACTTCAGTTTGGAGACATTCATTTGGATTTCACTGAAGTACGTGTCCATTTGGGTTATAAGATTGTCCATCAGTGGAATGCACAGTGAGCGTTGAAAGTACTTAACAGTTGTGGCAGCTGGAACGTTATCACGATGTTGCTGTCTGTTGGCAATTTTTGGTACTGCGGGTTCAACATCGACGTTTTTGCCTAGTTCAACGCTTGCTTCGTACCACCGATTGAAGTGAGCCTCAATCTGCCTTCAGATAGCTTTCAGATCTGATTTCACAGAACCAACTTGGGTGTAAGCCTTATAAATGTCACTGTCGCGTTTCTGCAGTTGTATGCTTAGTGGTTTTAGGACGGACAAACACTTCATCACTGTGATCATCGTTACTATGAACTGGAACTGAGTTATGGCTGACAGAAAACCGTTCGCCTTAGTGCGCGTTCCCTGGCCCCATTTCCAGGATCCGTACTCGTCAAGATAAACACGTTCATTTGTCACTACTTCCAATGTCTTGAAAAGGCTGTGAAATACCTCGAATGCCCCATGCCTCTCCACCCAGCGAGTGCGACAAAGAGTAATTAGGGTGATCCGGCGTGTGTGAGGGCATATGTCCTTAATAACGGCCGCTAACAGCTCGTGCCTTTTGGTGAGAACTTGAAAAAAGAACATATTTCATTAACTGTTCCTATCATGTTTCTTATCATTGGAATGTCACAGGAATGTACAATGGCAAGATTCAGGCAGTGTGCGTTGCAGTGTGTATAGACTGCTTTGGGGCTCTTTTGTCTGATAAATGCTTGCGTACCTCTTGCAGCCGAGGACATACTAGCTGCTCCATCATATCGATGTCCTCTGCAATTTTTTACATCTAATGACCAGGTTTGGAGCGCCTCAAGGATTGATGTTGCCACAGCTTCACCTGTCGTCCGTGCCAAACTTACGAATCCAAGAAATTACTACAAGTATCATCGAAAAATCGAATTGATATGCAAAGCTGTTCAGTATTCGAAATTTCAGTTGTTTCATCGGCGAGAATAGTAAAAAAAGGTGCATGCTCTGGGATTTCACTAATAATTTGGTTCCTCAAATACTCCATTGTTATCTCTATTATGTTATTCTGAATAGTGGCAGACGTGTAAGTAGCATTTCTTGCGCACTCGCGTAGGTGTTTGGCAATGATCTCATCTCCTGCTTCTGCACGGAAGTCTAGAAGGGCAAGAAAATTTCCTCGATTCCTGCAATTTTTATCCGTACCGGATTCCATATGTCCACGAAGCGCAATATTTTGTTTTCCGCAGAATATTACACTCGATACAATGCCTCTTAGAACCTCGCGGTTGTATTCAATCTGTGCTACTCTTGAAGATTCGATAACGGACGCTATCGCTTTTTCTGGAAAAAGCATCATCTTTATAAAGTTTTCGGCTTGAAGAAGAGCGTCATTCTGATATTTCGTCTTGGAATGCTCTTTTAGAATTTCATTTGCCTTATTAAATTTTGTCATGGCGAAACTCACAAGTGCCCCCGTGTTCGCAGTGTTGGCACTTGGTGGAAACACTAGACATACCCGACAAAGGCCCCCGTCTTTGGAAGGACTGTACACTAGCCACGAATATTCTTTCAGCCAAGACATTTGAAACGACCTGCTTTTGCCATATATTTTAGTCTTCGGGAAAACAAATTTTTCGGATGGCCTACAGTCCTTAGTCAATAGCTGAAATTCTTCTTGGTCTGATAGATTTCTTTTTTCTGCAGTTAGCAGTCCAGCAAAGTCATCTATAGCTTCAACTACAAAAGAAAATGAAGCAATTTTAAAGTTCATACTCAAGAAATGTTTATTATATATCTTATGGTTCCTAAATGTCAAAAAGTCACAGCTTGACTACACTGTAACAATTATTTCTTTACTTAACAACAACGCCTTCGTATACAAAGGATTAAATAATCAACAATAAAGAAATCAAACGGAAACCTTAGGGATCCCTGTTTGTTTTGTAATGCCTCGCGTATTTTAGTTCTCTAGAAAACTGGAACGACAATCAGTTCGTTCAGCACAGTCTTATTTCACCAAAGATGGTTTTTAAGTAATTCCATTGTTCTATGGTATAACAGTCTAAATCTGGAGTCATGAAAAATTCTGACAATGACAACCATGAGCAGTTTAAAATGCTCACAGCTGAAAGAACATCGAGATTACAACAGCCATCCATCTTGTAAATTCGAAGACTAGGATGGCTGCGTGCAATCGCAATCAACTCCTCACTGTTGAACTGTTCGCACATTCTTAAACTAAGACTTTCTAGAGCTTGTAAATGAGCATCTCTACTCTGAGCACTAGTGGCCACCCCATCATCAATATTTATACAATGTTCTAGGTATAACCCTTTCAAATGTGACAGATTTACTACAAAAGAAACGTCTTTTATATGAAAATTAGATGACAAATCTAAAATAACAAGATTAGAGCAATTTCCTAAAGTTCGTGTAACATTACCATTAGTAAAACAAAGGAAAAAATCTTGTTCGAACTCGCCATTGAAATACAAATGCTGGAAATGTTTACAGTGCTTCTCAAAAATGCTTTTAAAACTATGCCTCGTGTAAAAGGTAGGGTACCCTGTATCCTGTAATGTAAAACGTTTCCATAACAAAGCAGTATGGGATAGCTGCAACATTCGCTTGCATGTACTTGACAAGCTTTGAATGACATGATAGCGGTAGGTATTGAAGAATCTTTAGAACAATTTCATCTGGAAGATCCAGCAAGCCTGTATCGACAAAAATATGTCGAGTGACCACGGTATTCCCTCTAGTTCTATGGAAACATCCAAAACTAAAAAAAAAAACAGCCTAAACTTACCAGAGGCCGCTGTTGGCGCTGGTATTTTATCGACTATATCCGATGTTGTATCCTCGTCGTACGCGTCTGTGTTCATCATTGACAAGAACAAAAAAAAAAGGAGATGAAAAATCAAAGCCTACATTCACACATGTACATTTTGAATAAATTTTGAATGAAACTTTACCACAATGATTTTGGGGTTTAACTCGCTTGCTATCTGGCTCCACCTCGACACATTCATCTGGTTGCTCTGATCTGGGAAACACATACGGCAAGCATAATAATTAACTGGAGCAAACCTTAGATCCCAATCATCGAAGCAGAAAGACTGGAACTTAAATCAGATAAAGAACGTTTCTTACCTCTCTTCCCTGCGCTGAAAATAGCCGAAAACCTTCGTTTGTTTGGACATTTTCAACCTGAAACGTCGTATGTTAACATCCGGGGATCGCCAACTATGTATGGTTTATACCGCCGCCCCCCTTGTGTATCAGTGGGCTCGTATTAAAAGCGGCGTGCAAGCTGACAAGAGCCGCTGACGAAAATACTTTGATTCCAAAAAATGTTTTAAAAAAAGGGCTTTTTAACTATGGCCAAGATATCATCATGGCATTTTCGCCACAAGTTGTAGGTTGTTTGGTTAAAAAAGGCTTGCAAAAGGGGGGGTCACGGGCACCCCAGGACCCCCTTCCTGGCTACGCCCCTGTGGGAGAGCCATGCAAGCTGTTAACTCAGTCAGTTCGGATAAAATGAGGTAGCGCATTCCATAACTTAGCTGATACTGAAGTAAGAATGACGCTTATCCATGCTGTTGCCACGTGCCATCTTGATTATTGTAACTCTCTATTGTATGGTATTCCTCAGTACCAATGTGATCGCCTTGGGAGAGTTTTGAATATGCTGCTGCTGCTAGAGTCACTTGTCGTGTTCCTCGATATTCACATATTACAACAGTCTACGCGCTGCTTCACTGGCTTCCCATCAGACACAGAATTAAATTTAAGATTGGCCTTATGGTTTTGTAATAAACGGGTAAACAGGGCAACCGTGCAACGTATTCTACGGAACCAAAGTCACTTTTATTACACACACAAAAGCGGTCACTCTCAAAAGCACACATTCTAGCGCGCACAAAGCTGTGTCACGTGATCCTATGCCTACATGATTTCCCCCGTGAAGGGAGTCAACCAGTTAAACGACACTATCCTGTTATCTTAAGGTCCTAGATTAATGTTCACTTAGTTCAGAGAAATGTCACTGTCCGGTAGGTCAGGAGCTTTGCAACAACCTAACTCAACGCTTAATATTTCACTCCGTCTTTGTTTCCTGAAAGGTCCAGCTCTTTGCATACAATCCTATTTAAGCAAAGTACTCGATTGTCTGCTTCTGTAGGAAAGCTTTGAGACTTTCAACTTTGTTCTTGGGAGCCATGGAATAACCAGAAGAACATATGGTGTTTAGTTCCCAGTCCCCATAGCGATCCGGGGGACGAATTACTCTCTTTGGGCGCGAGGTGGCAGGTGGTGTTTCTTTGGCAGAGACCCCAAGCCCAACCAGGTTGCTCCCGGCTGTTACTCCTGGCGGGTTCTTCTCAGCCAGCTCCACACCGCCATCGGCGACAAGCGTACTTTCCTGTTCACTCTCTCGGGTTGTATGAGCGGTGTTCTCTCCTAGGTCACTCATTGCACTAGGGTTACACTGGACATCAAATACAGGGTCAGCTTCTCCTACTTGATTTCCTGGTGATAAGTGAGCTTGAGGTTGATGGTCATCGAACTGAGGGGTTCTATCAATGTCTTCTACTCCATTATGTGTGTCGGGTTGATTATCGTCAACCTTGCAAGTTCCACTGTTCTCAGCATCCTGGATGACATGGTGTTCTGTCCCTACTGGCTCTGGTATGGGAAGGCAGAAGTCTGGAGGTTCATCTACATCTCTGTCTTCACTTGAGTCATCTCTGCAAATGGTGCCACTCTCCAGGCGGCCTCGATTGCCAGTTTGGTTCCTCCGACTCACGTCCTTCTCCGGGTTCCCACGTTGATATAGCTTCAAGTTGCCAAAATGTACAACCTTTGAGCGACTTACAGGATCTCGTGGTCTCTTGATGCGGTAGTTACATACATACATACATACATACATACATACATAAATTTATTTGTTAAGGCGGGTCGGAAAAGGCAACCTTAAAAGCTGATGTGGACCCGCAGTTTGACCTCAGTTGTACGTTCCAATACGTCGTAAGGCCCCTTCCATTTCCCGGTGAAATTTGGCGGCCTCGCCAGGTCTCAGCAAAGGGTCGAACAGGAATACCTGGTCTCCGGGACTCGAAATTACGCCCTTGGTCGGAATGGATGGAATCCGGGGCACCATACCGATAAACCCAGTTGTCCATCAGGGCTCTCGCGCAGGTTTTTGCTCTCTGGTTTGGTATGGCATAGGCCTCGACCCACTTTGTAAACGAACACTGGGCAGTCAAGATGTAACGGTTACCACGTTTGGTTCTGGGAAGTGGGCCAACGATATCAATGTGAGGTCGCTGGAAAGGGTAAGACGAAGGAATAGGGCGGAAGGGTGCCTTGGGCGTTTTCCTGGGGGGCTTGCACTCGGCACAGGTTAAACATGCGGTAAAATGGTCTTTCACAGCTTTTGCAAGGCTAGACCTCCAGAATCTGGCTTGAACTTTCCGTAACGTCTTGAGCTGTCCGAGGTGCCTCCTTTCTAGCCCATCGTGTAACCGTTGCAGTGCTGGTTCTGGGAGGACGATCCTGGGTTTCAGTTTCTTTGACCTCTCCTTTGGGCAAATTCGCAGTACATTATCCTTTAACTCCTGTAATTCGTGTTGCGCCCATATTGCCCTGGAGATAGGACTCAGAGAAAGAAGTTCGCCAGGTGATGGTTTGGGTTTGCTTTCTCCCATCCTTGCAATCACGGAGTTCATATCTGGGTCACTGCGTTGGGCTTGGGCAATTTCGCCCGTAGTTCATGAGAATTTCTTTTCCTGGGTCTTGGACGCCCCCTCTTTCGACTCGCTTTGTTGTAGGAATGCTGCGGAAACATATTCAGTATCACCACATGATGGGCAACTTCCATGTTTTCGTCTCGGCCTGCGAGATAATGCATCCGCGTTAGCATGACTCAGTCCAGGGCGGTGTTCAACAGTGAAGTCGTATTCCTGGAGCCTCTCCAGCCAACGAGCTACCTGTCCTCCTGGTTGTTTAAATGACATCAGCCACTTCAAGGCGTGATGGTCTGTCCGCACAAGAAAGTTTCGTCCAAGAAGGTAATAACGAAAGTGATCAATGAAGTCAACCAGAGCAAACATTTCAAGACGGGTGGCACAATAATTTCTTGCGTGGCGGTGTAATGCACGACTCCCATAAGCAAGAACACGCTCGGTACCATCAGGTTGCTTTTGAGAGAGTACAGCACCAATACCATGACCACTACTTGCATCAGTATCAAGGATGAAGTGGCCGCTGTTTTCGCTGAAATGTGGATACGCCAATACTGGTGGGTTCACGAGGCGATGTTTCAGTTCACAGAAGGCACTCTCTTGTTGCAGTCCCCACTTAAACTCCACATCTTTCCTTGTCAGGTAGTTTAGGGGTTCTGCTATCGCAGAAAAACCAGGGATGAATCGTCTGTAGTATGTCACAAGGCCCAAGAACCCTTTCAGCTCAGAAATACTTGTGGGAGTTGGCCAGTCACGGACAGCTGCTATTTTCTCGGGGTCGGTCTGTATCCCGTCGGCTGAGACTACATGCCTCAAGAAAGAAACTTGCCGCTGGAGGAAGATGCACTTTGACGATTTTAATTTCAACCCGGCATCTCGCAGCCTTTCGAAAACAGAACGGAGGCAGGACAGGTGTTCATCAAAGGTGCCTCACATGATGATAATGTCATCTAAGTAGACCAGACACTCTCTCCAAGTAAGACCTTGAAGGGCAAGATTCGTCAGCCGGGTGAAGGTTCCAGGTCCATTGGTTACCCAAAGGGTAGGCAGGTCCACTGAAACTGACCCCGATGTGTGACGAATGCAGTTTTTGGGCGGTCCTTCTTTGCGACGGGAACTTGCCAGTACCCAGAGGCTAGGTCAAGGCAGCTAAAAAACTTTGCACCACCCAAGGATTCCAAGATGTCATCTGACCTCGGAAGGGGTTGGGCATCTTTAACAGTTACAGCATTAAGCTTCCTGTAGTCTATACACAGACGGTAGCTTCCATCATGCTTTTTCGCCAAGACAATAGGGCTGCTCCAGGGGCTGTTAGATGGTTCAATTCTTCCTTGCGTTAAGAGCTCTGAGAGCTGTCTATCAACCTCGTCGGGAAGTCGACGAGGTGCCTGCTTGACTGGGGTGGCTGGACCGGTGTCAAGGGTGTGTTCTAACAAATGGGTACGGCCTAAGTTGCCATCCCCAGCGGCGAATAGATCTCTGTATTCTTCTAGGAGGCCATTAAAAGATTGCCTCTCCCCCTCTGAAAGTCCAGAGAAGTCAGCACGAATCCCTCGTTTCCAAACAGGCGGCTCAGGGGAAGGCGTTTCCACCCGAACATCTTGTTTTGCCTTGTTTTCTGTGCAGGTTTCCTCCAACTCGAACAAATTTGCTGAAGCGTCGATGTGATCAAGGGGGTAAAACTGAGCCACAGTTTGG
>NC_090875.1:5306760-5314260 GCF_036669935.1 Montipora foliosa | reverse complement strand
GCTAAGCAAAATTGTTTCAGGGTCGCAATTTGTTACTTGTGAAAAGTTACACTTCGCTCTGTAAAAAATCAAATTTGGCACAAAGCAAATTAACAAAAGCACGATTCAGATATGAAGAGACGAGCGGCAGTTGTATGCACCGGTTTTTTAGTCGGATTAGCTCCGCAGCTACTGCAGTACACGTTGATACGAATGGCTATTGTTTCCGATTTTCATCGATTGAGGCAACGTATACATTCGACTGAACCTACAGTAGGTAAAATAAGGAATGAAGACCATCAACAGTAAAAACCAATTCAACCTGACACCGGATTTGACCGACAACAACAGTGCAAATAGCATCGAGGTAGCACAGTTTGCTTTAACGTCAGTTTGATTATTAGCGGAAAATAATTATGGTAACCCGTTTTGGTTTTATAGCCATGACGTCATCGACCGTCCGTCCGTCCGTACGTTCGTATGTCACCCCCCCACCTCATGTATGCCAATGTGACCAGTATCATGCTAGTTTATAGCATACATCTTTGATATTGGACATTCATGTTTTAATCAATTGACACCTGTCAAAACAAGGTATCCGCTGACCAATATCACGTGACCATATCGCGGGCTCAAGGTTAGAGCTCATCGAGGTCAGCTGTTTTTTTGAAGTTGGCCTTTGATCAGGTACTGGTTTTTTATTGGATTGCAGGCTCAACCCAGGTTACCTCACCTAAACATAAGCGAGGCTTTCTGTGGCTCGACACCGTTTCACGCCCATACTACATCTACTATAGTTCTTACTCAGTCAACGCTTTTCGTCTTCATCTGGAAAACGGTTTGGAAAATGCTTTCTTTCTGCATTTTTCGCTGGTTTCAATCCAGTTTGACATATTATGATAGCTGTTATAACACCTTTAAACATTTTTACAAGGCTTGGGAATTTGCTTTCATTCCGTGGACAGTTAATGTGGTAAAGCCTCGCTTTGAAACACATGCAGCTGCGGCATATTCTTCAAAATGGCATTATAAGTCCTTGGCGTTGTAAAAGCATTCCATACCCGCAGTTTAATTATAGGATATTATTTAATTTTGAAACTCGGATATTGCAATTCTAGCTTTCTGATTGACTTACTCAATCTTGGTTATGAGCTCTTATACCGAAATGACCTTATATGGAAACAGATTGCGTCGGTCACTTTTGTAAAAACTGAGACAACATCCTGTCGTTCTCCACTTATGTCCAGGTTTGATCCTAATTAGATGCACGCCCAATTTTGACATCCAACACAAAGTGTCCCTTTAAGTTTAAGCATTTGTAGCCTATTTTCAAAAATAAAGTAAGCGTAAGGGTTAGCGTTATTTTTAGCTTTGGGTAAATGCAGCAGTTAATCTTTACTTAAAGAGCAGCATTTTGGGGACACTTTGTGACATAAATTGTACGTATTCTGACACACAAGTGATGTTGACTTTGGCGAGAAGAGCAAGGGGACACTTGGTGACGCTTATTGAAATCCGCGTGCATCTAATTAGGGTCAAACCTGGACATATCTGTGTCGTTCTGTAAGTAAAACAGTTCAGAATTTAAAGAAAACTATATAAAACAAATATTACATTCGCGCTTAATGCATATGAGACTGGTTAAAGCCAACTGATATCATGCGCTCTCATGGAATAATTGTTAAATATTATTTCATATATTTAACAATTATTCCACTAGCGCTTGTTGGATATGAGATGATAGATAGCCAAAGAGGCGCGTAGCCAATCAAAACTCTCGAATTGCATTATCCAATGATCCAGTTTTTCATAATCACTATTACACATTCAACTATTAGGAGACATATGATATTTCATATATTCACTATCACTATCGCAAACATACTCTTGTTTTACTTACTTTTCTCGGAAGAAATCGTTTGCCGTTTTTGCTGCGATTATTACACATCATCAGACCAACCCTACATGGTTTGCTTTGTGCATGGCAAAGAAACATGACCTTAACGATGAACAGGACCGAGAGAAACAATCCCATTTTTCTGATCATTTTTTGCAGTCCAGAGAGCAACCACAAGATAACGGTTTTTAAGTAGTATGTGTTTTAGGAAAGGCTCTCGGATGACGCGCACCGTGAGGTATAAAATCCTTTTAATAACCAAGACGGTAAAAAGCAGAGTATTTTTTCAGCTATTTTGGCGGCATCTGATCAATAAACACACCAACGCAAAGGATAGGTTTGTTGATGCTTTTTTTTAATTGGTGGTCGTAGGTTGATCGAAGGTTTCTTTTCATCTCTCAAAAATTAATTACGCGCAAAGTGGAGAAGGACAAGCGAAACGTAATCTAACGTCAGCCTAGTGAGATAGCGTGGATCTGATTGTCTTAATAATGAAATGCAATCGAGTTTGCAGCCAACTTTGTTTGCTTTTTAAAATGAGTTAAGTGTACTTATATAGTTCTGGCACCTGCAAATTTCCGTTTCTTAGGCAATCCCTCACCAAGAACCGCTTATGAGTTGATCAATGTCTAAGACTCTTGGCTGGCGACGTCATTTTTCGTCTGGCAAGTCACATCTTACGTACAATTTACAGGTATATATCAACATCTATGATGGATAGGCTTAGTAATTTTTCAGTTCATTAGGTAGATTCAAGGTAGCCAAAATGCATGCTGTTACGTTGAAGATTTCATATAATTTCGAGTTTACTTCAATTGACTGAAAAATCAATAAAATACAGATCAATTTATCTAGTGTTTAGACAAGAAATCCGTTAAATGAATCTTGAAAAGAACCGACTTCAAAGAGAACTTTAAAAATGTCATTTCTCAAACCTTGTGTAATTTCAACAAAGATCGGCACCACTAAGACAGAGGAAGCACTGAAATAACAAGTGGAACTCTTTCAATGAGTTTATGTCAGTTGTTCTTATTTCAATCATGTCTTCTTAATTGATTTGATAATGGCCGGGTTGCCATTTAAATGTAAGTTTAATTAAGCGAGCATCCGAGAAATAAGCCACCTTGAACAAGATAATATGCTTCAAAGTTTCGCGCCTAAGCGCTTGTCAGAGTAACTGAGAATCGATGCGTCCTCTTTAATACTTCAACTTATGTATACTTAGCTCTGCTACCACCGCATTGAGCACTTTACGCCAAGGTTGACTCGACCTCCACATTTATATATATATATGAAAAGGTTTTTCTGGGGGTAAACGTTTGTCTGTTAGTAGTTATCAAGTAATTTTGGGATCCCGCGCTAGACTTTGAATGATCACTTAGCTTCAGTCTTCAAAAGGGTCATTTTGGGCAGTTTCCCCAAAGGGATCCACAAGCCATTGTTTGCCTTATTATGTGACAGTAGAACGATTAACAGAAGGAAGCAGTATTTTCTATGCAGTTGCACAGCAGCCACTGCAATTAAAGAGCATGTTGTCATTTAGGGTCATTTTCATTCTCGCATGTCGGGTGAAGATCACAAAAGTCACGATTAATTTGAAAAATATTTTTTTACGGGGAAAATTTAGCAATTGCAGAAGTGTAAATATGAAAGCGCCCACTGTGGGTGTAAACCGAACCATCCCAAGACAAATTTATGACCGCGGCTTATTCTAAATTGAAAAAAAACAAAAATTCACCAAAATTTCGATGAAATTTGCTACGTTTTCTTTTCTCTCCAATATACGAATAATAACCTCATCGAGACAGCTGCCGTGACAGGAGGAAACAAATTCAAAGTCGTCTGCAGTCATGTTTAATGTTTTCGATTTTGCCTGCTATTGTAGTACACCATTAAAGAGACAAAGATTGGCGTTTTGGTCATTAATCAGTTTCGAGAGGCAAAATCATTGAAAAAATAATTACGATGATTAAAAACTCATAAGTTTCTTTTCTAACTGCACTGGGAAAATAATTGCACCGACATTTAAAGCGTTATTTCTTAAAACTACATACCAGAAGGAGTATGAAAATTAAAAGAAAGTTGCGATAGCAAGTCAAAAACAGACAACCTTGCAATAGGGTTTTCACCTGCTTTTAACAGGAAGCAGTTTTCATCACAATTTTAACCATTAAAACACGCTACTTTTCTCTCTTTCTGCTGCTTCCAATAGTGAAAAAATATAACTGACATATGAGACGATTAACCTTAACTTCAGTAGGGCAACAAACTGTTGTGCTTAAACCGCCTTGTCGCAAAAAAAATCTGTGGTAAGACAGTTATTCCGCTCAACATCAACTTGTAGCATTACGAAAACATGAAGCTTAAGTTACTTAGCACGTGCCTCACGCAATTATAATATTATTTTTTCCCTTTCATTTTTAAAAAATTGCCTGGTGAAATGATGGGTGGTAAGGAATTTGTCACCAGGGCCTGTATAACCGTCACTATGCTTGAATTTTGAATACTGGCAGAAAAATCACCATAGGAAATAGATTACTGTTTATGCTAGAGAAAGAGTTAATTTTTTTAACTTTGTGCCTAACAAAGTATGGACCAGAAGTTGGATTGTGACGTGTTTACACATGAGCCGGACTGTTTAAATTCCCTACAATTTAGGAAAACCGCAATACTGAAGACAATAAAATTCCCAGACAAAAGTTGCGATAAAAGTTCAAAGAGCCGAATACCAAATTGTAACTTAAAAATCGAGTTCGTGAATTTTTGCAAAATGGGTGCGGATGGTAGAAAATAATAAAATGACGGTTGTGTTTTACAAAAAGCAACTCATGAATTTTGCAACCGATATGAGAAATAAGAATTAAATTTGGTTCTAGACAAATTGAAATAAGAAAGGGAATGATTTTCCATATAACAGTGCTCAGAATTGCCTGGATTCAGTAAAGAAAAAAATGAAATGTTAGACTTCCTGATTGATAACGCTTATGATTGGTGACAAATGTGGGAAATTTCTATACAAGATTAATGTCATTAATGTTACTTTTATCTGACTTGTAATTTTTAGTTTAAAACGCACAAAACGTACTCTTATGCTTACACACTCTTATGATTCACTATTTCCTTACTAATTTAAATATAGGATCTACATGTCAACATTTCAATAAAAGTGCAGTCAAGAACAGGAAATTCATCGTCTTGTTCCAATAATGAGTACAATGGATCAAAAGAAACAAAACGTGGAATTGGTTTTTACATCCCACAAGCCTCTTGGATCTTAAGTATTTTTCTATTGAGATGTTAGAGGGAATTCATTTCCTAAATTTCCTGGAATTTTAAATGATTTTCCCCTGTCATAAAGTACTTTTCATCACCAGTACATATATATTGCTTCCTTAAACTTTAAAGAGAATTAAGCTACATTGACGATTTAAGTTGTCTTCTTGACGTTCGCGTTCCTTTTTTCCTTAGTGATATGAAACAGTATCTTTTACAGGTAGCCCTGGTAGCTTTGGTGTTCACAGTTGTGTTTGTTTGCCGACTTGTAGATACAAGCCCCCGATGCCGTCCTGGTTCAATGGCTTGCCTCGGTGGTCGGTCGTTTCTAACGAAAAAGGTACAGAGTATTCAATGTCTTATTAAATATATTACATATTGTAGGCCTCAGCATTCCTTTTCCGTTGGATGCTGTTAATTGAATATGGGGTGAATGAATGAAAACTGAGTTAACAAAAGCCTAAAATACAATTTCTTTGCCAATGTGAGAGAAATTTCTTTGCCAATGTAATTATAATTCTTGATCGTAAGACGATAACGACTCACTTCAGATTGACATTCAAAAAGGGACAGTTACTAATCCTATAAAGTGAAATTTCAGTTATATACGCACGCTGTCGAATATCCAAGAGCCGGTAAAATTGTATGGACGTGGATAATTACCACGTACGTAAGAAGAGGCGTTTAAGCATTTGGTTCTGTGGTCTTCTTAATTCAATGTTCAATGTTATATTTATTTTATATTTACCAACCTTGATAATTTGCTTTTGTAATGTAGCAATTGCTCCTATATTTATTCAAGGTACATTGCGTAAGGGTTTTTTTTTTTCCACTGGAACTGAGACAGACGTATGCCTGTATGAATTTAAAGTTTCAGCAAGGTTTAGGTCTTATTTGGATTCTCGCTTTCACTTGGGAATTAGTTGCCACCATTCTAACAGGAATCTTTTACGAGTCTATTTAAAATGAACTGTCCATTTTTTTAAATAAAAAAGTAGTAGTCTCATCGTTTTCCTCTTTTTTCCATTTAAACAGAAATGTGTCAGTACCTTAATGGGTGCCACAGAGAAGACTCCGGGAAGAAAGCGAAGCATACTTGAATCGTGAAAGGGATTGTATCTTACTATTCAAAAGAGTAGAAAAGAGAAAACAAATTTAAAAGTTGAAAACCAATTGAATGGAAAGAAACTTTTTGACGCTACGGTATTCTGAAAAATACTTGTCATTCAGAGATTTTCTGAGCTGAGATTTTCATTCAAAGTTCAAGTACAACCTCAAGTGCACCTGATATGCATAGATAGGGCACATGGAGATACTTGTTATTCTGATCAAAGAGATGTAATAAATTTTCCTACTCGAGATTCTCATTCAAAGTTACTACTTCAAGCTGCGCCTCTTCCTAGAAGTATACTGTTTTGACCTTATTGCGATGGTGACACATACAAACACAATTTGAGAAGCGCTTTGCGGACATATGTCTGAGTCTAACAAGTGATTTGCGATTTTTATTAGCATAGTACTTACCGCAAACGGCCATCGTCAGGCTGAAATTTGCGTTTCGCCAGAAAAAAAAATTGTGTAATTGTTCCTCATTTCTCATGCTTCTCATGATCAGGTCGTCTTCAGATATCGAGTAACTTATAGAAAGAAAATTTTCGTAGCTTTATATTACAAGCAACATCGATGCTTGCGAAACTCTAATAAAAACGATCACCGCATTTGAAAGGAGATTGTGATAGCCGATATCCAAGTTAAATCTACGACTTGCTAATGATGTCTGAAGCAAAGTTACGGTGCATCTTGATATGATTTCATGTTAGGATTTGATGTGTGATTCGAACTAGGATGCAAACAAACAAAATCTAGGTATCAGCTAACTACTTAAAGGGAGGAATAAAGGCCTGCGCGAAACAAAGTCACAGAGAAAAATAAAAAAGATGTAATGTCGACTTACTTTGATGTAGCTCCTAAGTAGCAACCATATCGACTGAATGAAATATATATATCTTATTTACCAAGCACAAGAGCCGTACTGGAAGAATATCGGCCAGAAGTCTTGACAATACGCACTCGGTCTGTACAGAAAAGACAGAGGGTCGATATTCTACCAGTACTGCCCGAGCAAGCTTGGTCAATAAGAGATTTTTTACACAACTTGAACCTGTATTTGAAATTTCTGAAAATTCCTATCTTTAGGATTTTGGGAAAACTATGTGCAGCAAAGCTTTTAATGAACGCAGGCTTGAATGAGTCAAATTTTTGTTTTTGTACTAGTAAGCGATTACAGTGCTAGAAGCAATTTGCACGGCCTTTATTCAACCATTAAGATTTGTTGTAATTCGCTGTCAACG
>NC_090875.1:5299260-5301760 GCF_036669935.1 Montipora foliosa | reverse complement strand
TCTGATCTACGAGTGAAATAACGATTTTCAAGAGCTATTGTTGGCGGCTTGTGAAATTTGGGCTCTGAGACCCACGAGGTCGAAGACCGAATGGGCTATTGACTCTGAGGCCATGAGGGCGATAGGAATACTTGTTTTAGTAAAATCCAACTAGTTGGTCAAAAAAATATCGAGACAAAACATCTTTCGCTAGTTAAAGCTAGACTTTAATCCTTTTCTGACGCCAAAACATTACAAATATGGCGGGCGCTTTCTCTACGAGGTGGCTATAACAAATAGCCTATTACTAGCTCAACCAATTAGAAAGACGGATTTCGTTGGATTTCCAGTTCTTCATTCTAAATATAATTTGGTATTTCTGCTAGCCTGTGAATCTTCTTCGGATGATCCGATGTAGTCCTGTTCCTGAATGATAAAACGCCGGGGAGCCCCGCGGCTAACAAATCACCTCTCTGATTGCTCTGTTTCCAGCAGGGTTGTCGTGATGGTGCAAGTGGTTAGCACACCTGACATGTAATCCAGGGAACGCGGGTTCGATTCCCACTCACGGCATATGTCTATTGAATTGTTTTGGCCATGGACTATTACCTCATACTTGTTAGACTTGCATGCGACAAGCCATGACGCAGCCCCCCTAGGAATTTAAAGCTCGCCGTCAGTGCAACTGCTGCAAAGGCAGCAGTTGCACTTTGGATTTTGCAGCCAAGTTTGACCTTGTTTTCAACACTCCAGCTATATATCTCACATAAATGCAACAACTTGTTTTAACATTGGGCAATTCTTTAACTGTTTCTGTCTATAGGTCATCATTTACTTCCCTCACCCTCCCATAAAGAGGTCTATTGAATTGTTTTGGCCATGTACTATTACCTCGTACTTGTTAGACTTGCATGCGTCAAGCCATGACGCAGTCCCCCTCTAAGAATTTAAAGCTCGCCATCAGTGCAACTGCTGCCAAAGGCAGCAGTTGCTTATTGGATTTTGCAGCCAAGTTTGACCTTGTTTTCAAAACTCCAGCTATATATCTTACATAAATGCAACAACTTGTTTTAAGATTGGGCAATTCTTTCTCTTGCCTATATGCATGTATGCTCACAATTTTTTTTTTGTTTTCTTTTCTTTTTTCGCTAGACACTGAGTTTATTTGTTAAACCAAAGTGCTTGGATTTCCTGAAATCAATTGTTTCACATAAATTCGAGAAATTATTAAACAATGCTCATCTTTCTTTTGCCTATGCTGCCAATTTTTACTTCCAAACACTGACGTTATTTGTCCAACCAAAGTGCTGGCTTTTCCTCAAATCGTCTAGCTGATCTTATGAAAACCGGGTCCTTCCCACGTATCTTAATTTGTCTTTAAATTAGACTAGAATAGCTGGGACGGTTTTATTTTTTCAGTAACTGGACTCTAACCTTTCCATTGGCAACATCTTTTAATTTAAGAAGTCAGTGGCATTGCCATTTGTCAACTTAGCTTGTGACTTGGACCTGGAAAAAAAAATGTATATGTGTGAGAAAAAGGCTACTATGATCAGCCATTAAGGCTATTAACGCCAATAATATGTCTGCTTTATTTGCAACTGATCTTTGAAACATCATTAAGGTGACTTCAGAAGAAGTAATGTTTCATATCCCATGAAAACCGCTTTGCCTTACCCAACACGTGCAGATTTCCTTCAATAAGCCTTCCATAAAGAGGTGTATTGAATTGTTTTGGCCATGGACTATTACGTCATACTTGTTAGACTTGCATGCGACAAGCCATGACGCAGCCCCCCCTAGGAATTTAAAGCTCGCCGTCAGTGCAACCGCTGTCAAAGGCAGCAGTTGCTCTTTGGATTTTGCAGCCAAGTTTGAGCTTGTTTTCAAAACTCCAGCTATATATCTCATATAAATGCAACAACTTGTTTTAACATTGGATATCTTTAACTGTTTTCAGACCCTATAGGTCATCATTTACTTCCCTCACCCTCCCATAAAGAGGTCTATTGAATTGTTTTGGCCATGGACTATTACCTCATACTTGTTAGACTTGCATGCGACAAGCCATGACGCAACCCCCCTAGGAATTTAAAGCTCGCCATCATCACACTCAGCCTACCCACCCTCCGTAAGTGACTTTGCTTTGGTCCGACAAGTTTCGGCTAAGAACTAGATTGTAGCATAGGGCCTCAAAAATTTATGTAGTCATGTCTTGACGGAGCCCCCCCTGGGTTTTAGACCAGCACAGTAGCTTTAAAACAGGCTTCGCCTGGTTTCAAGGGAAAATCTGCAGAGGTAGCTTTTTGAAAATTCGGTCAGATATCACAGCTTAATTGAGCAGACATTGCTTACACCAACTGCTCAAGAAAATTCTACTCAGCTTGAGGTTCAGATTACCCATAGCATTCAATTATTTTTGATTCCACCTTGTTTTCTGACTGAATTTACAAAAAGTTACCTGCTTGTGCTTTGACAACTTAGCACTTTGAGATGCAGAAAAAAAGTTCTTGGTTTACAT
>NC_090875.1:5264260-5281760 GCF_036669935.1 Montipora foliosa | reverse complement strand
CAACGCGGGCTTGATTTCTTTATGTTTGAGATCTTCTCCAACTTTTCGAGGAATAAAGACTGGGCATAAGTCGATGTTTTAACAGCTTACCAAGATCTTTCAACTGCTTGCGCACAGAGTCAGCTGATTTTTGTTCCTTGTGGCTATGAAATTTAACAATACTTCCTTTTCCATTTTTAACTTGTGAGAAATTTCAATGTCTTCAGGTTCCACGGTTATGTTTAGCGCTTCTGCCACTTTGATAACAGCCATTTCTGTGCTAGAGTATGCGTCTTCAGGTAGCCCTTGGATTTCTACAGAGTTTTTACGAGTATATTGTTCTAAATTATCAAGGTCATCCCACATTTGAGCTTAATCCTCCGCTTGTGATAACAGATTATGTTGGGCCGCTTTAAGCTGACTATTTTTCGATGCTAACGAATTCTTTAGTTCCTTATTTTCATCTTTACTCTTTTCTAACGAATCTTTCAAGTCTTTGAGTTCTTTGTCATTGAAGTTGAAGTCGCTTTTCAGTTTTTCGATGTTCTTCCTCAGCGCTTTTTTTTCCTCGAAAATCGATGATATTGAGCACTTGATAGCGATTAAAATTTCTTTGATCTCAAGCAGACTGGGTTCTTCTTCGTCACATAGCTCTTCGATTGCATTTACAATACCATGGCTTTTGTCAGAAGCCGCCAGGTTGGATTTCTTCGATGCTCTTGTATCTTCTGAGCGCTTAAGTTTCACGTGTAGTGTCACGTGACTTCCGATGTAAACAAACCCCAAAGTTCGGACATTGGTTTTACCCACGTGTAGTACGTGTACGAACTTCGAGGCGATAATTCAAGTTTCCGTCGATGTAGCCGGTTTTTTCCATGACCTATAGTCTTTAAAATTTGAATATCGAATAGAACATCCGTTCTCACCCACGCACTGTACGTGGTAGAACCACGAGTCACATATTTTGGTGAAAAAACACCCGAAAGTTCGGACCCTAATTATAAGTTACGCTGTAAACAAAATGGTTACGACAAAAAGATGTGCTTATGGTACTTGTAGAAACGATTCCCGATACCCTCGGTCTTGGAAAAGAAATTTAAATGGTGATCCAGTTAAATTTTTCCATTTCCCTGGCGCACATAGACAAAATGAGAGACGGCAAAGGTGGATTACTGCATGTCATCGCGGTGACACGTTCGTTTGTACTAAGGACAGTTATATTTGCAGTACACACTTTGTTGGTGGAAATGGTCCAACAAAAGAGTATCCTGATCCAATATCAGCTATTGCCAGTAAAGAAAAGGTAAGTCTGTCGGTTTTTCCGTTTATAATACTATCTGTCATTTGAAGTATTTAATGCTGTGCGTAGGTGAAGCGGCTCAATCGCAAACGAAAAGCATCTGATGAACGGGAAGCAGACAAAGAGAGAAGCAAGAAAATTTGTCTGGAACGATCTGCGGCGAAAACCCTATTGACCCTTCATCTACATACTGGTAAATCAATCGAGGAACACGAAGCTGCCGGGACCCTGTTAGATCTGTCCTTAGAGTCAGTTGTAAGTGCAAAAGAGGCTGAAATCGAAGGCTTACAAGAAATGGAGGAGCAGATCATCGAGCATTTTCCGGAACCATTACCTGATGATGAACCAATCGACTCCCACGTTGACCGCGACACACAAACTGATAAAAAAATGTTGAGAGAATGCGGCACGCAAGTAAGGCACCTTTTCAGTTTAATGCATTTTCCTAAATATTTGCACCTAAATCATTTACAGTATGCTTAATTTATGCTTAATACTGAGGTAGCTGTGCTGATTTTTTAATAAACTATGTACTAGACTTCAGGCACTGACAAACTGATGAAGATGTTATTTATGATGAAAGTAATGGACCCACAGAAAACCTACCACTACACAGGTACGCTCACTCTAAATACATTTGGACACGAATATAAAAAAAAGGGGAATCTAAGTAAGCCTGGAGATTGAAGTATGGGCTGAACAGTTATTTTACCGTCTGATCTCTGATATTGCAGGTATGAGTAAGGAATGTCTTGAGCTGATTTACGGTGAAGTCAAAGAAAAAAGTCAGCGCATGAACGTATGGAAAGGTTCACGAAAAACAAAGACAGGAAAGCTCCAGGATAGGTACATGAAGGTAGTGTATTTCAGATACTTTACTTTTGTTGACTGATAAATCTGTTATCAAGCCCTAATGTAGCCATGCATGTTTTTGACATCATAATGTTATTGACATATAGGTCTGTTATTACACTCTTTTTCAGAACAGGAAAGAGCTGGCCAAGCTTACAAGCAAAGAACAATTTGTGTTTACTCTTGTGAGACTAAGAAGGAACCCAAGTCTTGAAATGCTGTGTGATATCTTCGGTATTACTACAGGCACTGGAAGCAGAATATTTATAACTTGGATTTTATTTCTAGGAAAGGAGTTGTTGTTTCTTTTACTTTTTCAACAAAGGAGGAATTGAGAGAAATATCCAAACCAAATTGCTTCAAAAAGGATTGTCTTAAAAATCTGAGAGCAATCATAGATTGTACAGAATTCTATATTGAAAAACCAGGTAAACCTTCAAGCCAAAGATCTACCTACAGTCAATACAAGTCCTCAAATACCTTTAAGTTACTTATTTCAATGTCTCCTATTTTGCATTTTAATTTTGTCTCGAAATTGTATAGTGGAAGTATTAGTGACAAGGAGATTTTAAGTGCCAGTGGTTTCCTTAAAAACCTGAACCCAGGAGATGTTGTAATGGCTGATAAGGGCTTTAACATTCAAGATCTTTTAGCTCTACATGACACTGTACTAATTGCACCCCCAATGATGCGCAAGAACAATGTATCTGCACGAGCATCAACTGCCACAAGACGAGTGGCAACATCCAGGGTTCATATTGAGCGTATGATCAGGCAACTGAAATTGTTTAACTTCCTAAGAGGAGTTATTCCTCTTACATGTAAACCATATATTAGTTCTGCCATTAAGGTCTGTGCAATACTGGTAAATTTACAACCATCAATAATAAAAGAAAAAAAATAATCTAGTATATAATCAAGTTCAATGTATACTACCTAATTTTAAATACAAACAATATCAGTGTAATTGATGAATACAAAATGTTCTGTACAAAAGTTCATAAATGAAAAAGAAAGAAGCTATAAACTGTTCCAAGTCATCATCACTGAAAAAGAGCCTCCAAATAAGTTCTTGTCAATCTCCTTTTGGTTTCAGCATCTTTAGGATCAAACCACCGATGTTCAGCATTGACATACCCATTCGGATCACTTTCGTACACCTTCAGATCCTACATAATTCGAAAAATGAATGTACATTTTAATCTTGCATTAACTAATGAAAGTCAAGAGAAACTACTAACATGCAATCTCTCCCTATTGGTTGTAATTTGTTTGCGATCTAAAATGATTTCACCCCATGCACGTCCTGTCACTGTACCTTTAAGAAATGGTCAGCAAACATGAATATAATATATGGAATCCACAGTTGTTGCTTCCTGGCAATTGTTGAGGTACCTGAAAGTAAAACAATCCCACTAATTGGACAATACGATTACCAATGGAATTAGTTCTTTGGTAATTATGTCACAACGTACCTTAAGCACATAATTTGATCGTTGGCTTGTCATGGAGGTTATACTGTGTGCAGCACATAGGTGATCCAAGAATCTAGGTTGTAAAGTATTTAAGGCAAAAGGTTATAAATTAAGATGTCATTACATAGGGCAAGTTTCAATCGACTGTCTTGAAACCAAAACCAAAGTAATTACTTTGGCCAATCAAAAAGGACAGAGACAATCCAGTAAACCAATCAAATGTCGAAGTAATTACACATAGCCAACACAAAGCACAGAAACTGTGCATGCGCGTACCATGATTGGTTTTGGTGTCACTTCTGATTGGTTGAAAAAATGAATGAAGTAATGAGTAAGTGATCAAGTGAAGTAATACCAAAGCAATTTGATAATTATTTTCGCCACTCAATTGAAAACTGCTCTACAAAGCAATGGTTTAACTTCCCCTATAGATATGTACGGGTGTAGCTCAGTGTATTTTGTGGAGATAAATTCTTCTACACCTGTTGATATTGTGTATTTCTTCATGCCTTGTGCTTATGTCCCATGTCAATGAGTCCAGTATCAAAAAGTGCCTAATTGAACAGAAATGGCAGCTTGATTGATGCAATGGAAGATGTAATATAAAATCCAGTAAAAAACATGTGCTAGGTATTATGTATGCAATGGAACTCCTAGATTACGTGTACATATACATTTAAAAAGATATATCCTGAAATGCATACCATGGGGTTAAGACAGCCAGCAACCAATGTAAACTGTGCAAAAAAATAATAATAATTGCAAGTGTATGTTACTTAAAATAATGAATTTGAAATAATTTGAAGCTGAAAATTATGTACTGTAAAATTATTATAATAGATAATTTCATGCAGTTTTATTTAAGTCACTGTTACAACAAATTACCACCGTATTAACTTTACTAGCTCTACTGAAATTATTTATAGATTACAATTATAACAGTAACCTTCTATTGATTGGAATGAACACATATCTACTGTTCATCAGGTCTGCCTTGAAAAACTTTTTTGCTGATGTTTGGCGGACAGTTATGAAATTAAGAACAGGAATATGATAAAATAATAAAAGAAGGTGATATTGTCACTTTAGTGCATATAATGTGAGCAAAGCATGAGAAAGTATGAAAAAAAAAAGAATCATGCTTATTTAGAATTCACTGTCACTACCTTGAGGTGGTGGACCCGACATCTTGTTCCCCACATAAGGTGGTATAGAAAAAGGAACTGACAATAGGATATATCTGAGGTAGTTGCCTGAAATCACAATACACATTGTTATTTGCCTGATGTATCCATATTAATAATATTGTTTGGCCCCAATATTCCATAATTATAAACAAAAAATCCATTCTTTTTGCATGATGCTCCATGAATATCAGTCGGAGCCATTTAAGAGATGCCTTAATACATTTATAAATTATAGTTATGTAAAGAAAATTCTTACGTACTTGAACAAAAACAAGACTATTGTATCAGTGATCATGGACTTCGGTTTAACAGTTTGGACATCATCCTTGTAGATTTGAAGTCCAGAGATTTCCACACTCTCTGATTGTTGGGTAGGGGTACTGCACTGGGACAAGTCTATATATAAGGTACTTTGTGAAGTGGTAGTAACTGCCTCAGGGTTTTTCTCTTGTGAACAGATCATGACATCTGCTTCTGAGTGGCTACAGGGCTGCTGTGCAGAACTGCTTAGGTTTTGCTCTGAAATGTTTGAATCTTGGAAAGAGCAAAATGCTTCTTGTGATGATTCTGCTTGGAGAGACCCCAAGATAAAAACCATGAAAAAACATTGTAAGCATGGGGTCAGGCATGAACTGTAAATTAGAAGAAAAACTCCAGAATGACCTGAGAAATTAATAATTACCAACATAGCACTTAAATCATTATAACTACTCACCTGGCAAGGATGTCATGGAAACTTCACTTAGCAAGAAAGGAAGCACCTAACTTGTCCAGAACTTCTCCAGCTTTGCACAGACGACAGACATGAAGCTTGGGTCATAGGGTACATCTACAGTGAAGATTCCCTGGTTGGTCAACACAACAAATGTGCACAAGGTGAGCCCGCTTACGGACATTTGAAACTGAACTTGAAAGTAGTAATTTGAACTAGACTTAAGTGCAAAATTATTTCCTTTTTGAATACCACCAATTTCTGGGGTTAAGAAGGCTTCTTTTGGGTGCAGATCTCTGTGCTTCCAAGGGCACTTGTATTCAATCACTCTAACTGGGCAACCATCAGAGCACTGGCATTTCTGAATATTGTCCACACTAGCACCAAGGAAAGGCTTGGACGGGGAGATTAAAAAGCCTTTTGGGATCAGCTTTAGCTTGTGATGAATGTGGCTTGCAACATGCTGATATGCCTTCCGAGCACTCTCTTCATGTAACAACCCCCACTCCCTGGCATTTTGTGGTTCTCTTTCCTCCTGGATAGGAGGTGGACATGACTTGACTAGACCAATTTCTTCTACCAACTTTTTGGCATTTTCAGCAGGGTTTTTGTCAAGTGTTTCCTGGCGGGTGAAAACTCTTTTGCACTTTGAGGCTGTGATAAACCCTGCCTTGTGAAGGTACCACTCTTCACATTCCCGTACGAAACGTACGACCTTTACGCAGCGCTGCATTAGCGACTGACCAGCGTTGCCCTTATATCTGCAGAAAGGTTGCATGATGGCTGCATTGATAGCACTGCGGGAGTTTCGAAAAATGACTGCACGTAAGACATCTCAAAGACATCTCAAAGTCACTTAAGCGCTGCAGCAGGACGTGCTGAACTTGAAACAAACAACCGTTTAGCAGCGCTGCTTTTGCGACTCACCAACGCTGCGCGAGGAGACTGTTTGCTAAGCACTGCAGGACTTCTGAATGGTCGCTGCATCGGTGATGCATTAGCGACCCTTTCGTTGCAGATGTGTTGCAAGAGAGCTGCTTTAATAGCTTTGCGTTGCTTTAACGCTGCAGGTAGGATGTCGCGTGATGCGAGAGGTTTTCTTGGTCTAAGAAAAGGTACCTTGAGAAGCCTTTTAACTTAATGGCCACCAACAACAAGCCGATCAATCGAAAAATGGGCACAAGCAAAAGCATCAACAGTATCAATTAAATTTATTTTGCATAGCGGAGTTACAGGCAAGCTATTTAATGAGCTGTATAATGTACAAAAATATTTTACCCAAAGAGCTTCTTCACTGCTGCGTTGTAAGTTACATTAACTGGGTCATTAACTGATCATGATGCGAGCGGGATTCTTTAAAGCCGTCACGAAAGATGATATTGTTCACACAGCTATCTGATTTAATACATTGCAGTTCTCTGATCATTTCATGTGTCTCTATAGGTAGCCCAAGCTCGATATATGAGTATCCGTACAATGCTATATTATGCGAGAGTAGAAATATAAGGATTTGTATCGGTAAAACGGTTTTCCTCAAAGTTCTGAAAACTATTGACGATTTAAAATTAAAAAAACACGTTACCTTGCTTCAGTCTTATATTTATTTGATTCTGGTACGGTTTCTGGGTCGATTTAGAGCGATTTAGATGGTTTTTGGTTCCTCTTCTTTCCCAAGGTTGGGCACCGAGACGAAGCTGCCGAACGGAATCATCGAAGGAAAAAGGCTATAAATTCGTTCCCAAGGCTTCGATTGCCTCGAAATTCCACGTAGATCACGGACGATTCCTCCGCTACCCATTCGTGTTCTTTATTCGAGCCGACTTGTACACTGAGAAGGATTTAAGGGCCGCCAAAGACTGCAAACATTTGCTTCGAGAGCCATCGAATGATGCTTTGTTCGCAACTATCTTTATCCAAACCGTCGCAAGATCGCTTAGCGACCCGCGATTGGTCAATGGGCACAATGGTGACCAATTGTGAGTCTTATCGCGGGTCGCTGAAGGGGGTCGCTAAAACTATCGCTCCATTCGGACCGAAAATTCGAAATAATGGTGGTGTGCACTGCTGGCGTCAATTTCCCGAAACCTTTTTGCACCGATCAACATGTTGGGCTTAAATATAAGCTCCGGCCATATAGTATGAGGTTTGAAATCGCAATTTTCTACAGAATACAACATTTTAATGAGAATGTATTTGTGACTTGAGTTGAATTTTTATAACCTTCAAGACTGGATATACCTTACGTACGTACAGCCGTTGATTATAGATATCTTTCAGTTACATGTATAGCCCTGACGTTAAGGCAAATTAAGATGCACAAAGCTGTTTATTAAGCGTTGCTTTTACGTTGCTAAACACTGCAAACTTTTACATATTGATCTTTTCGTCGAAGCATTTGAGCAACGATGTACAGCGCTGCGTGAGCATTGCTTTGTCGCTCTTAAACATTCCAAACTTTTCCTCGAAAGTATTTTTCAGTCGCAGCTTTTAAGCAACGATATACAGCGCTGCTTTACCATTGCATTTTCGTTGTTAGGCATTGCAACCTTTCTGCAGCGCTCAATATTCTGCTTCTGGAACGTGGTGAACGCATGAACGTCGCATAAAGGAGGCATAAGCACTGTGCAACCTAAAATATGAAGTTGCGCAGCGCTGCAATAGCGTTGCGCTGTTCGTACGGGTTGCCATTGCTTGGTGGTTGTTCTCTCAACCAGCTTTCTTTCTGTATCACTAAAAGACAACAACTTGACAATTTCTTCTGCTGAGGTTTCGGGATTATTACTTAAAATCTCCAGGAGCTTAGCACTCATTATACCGGTCTGTGGAGGCTGATGGTTTGATTGACCAGGTTCTTCTGTGATTGTGTCTTCTTCTGGAGTGCCATAACGTTCTTTAAATAGGGGCAAAATGACAGGTGTACTTTTTAAGTGGCACACTCGTTTGGTAAACTTTTTTAGATACTCCTCATCTGGTGGATTTCTGTCTTCAGGGGCACGGACATCTGTTTCAATGTTTTGAGAGTAAACTTGTTTCCTTTTTTTTTTTTTTGTGAGAAGGTTTTTTGCTTTTCTCAATGACAAGATCTTTTACTTCACACGCTTGCGTATTCCCTCTTGGTTTCCTAACCCAAACACACGGGCCACTCGTTACACTATCTTCGCCACAAGTATTTAGCAAATCCTCAAGAGCGTACATGGCAGCTGCAATATGCTTACAACCCCCATCTCGACCGCCTTTACACTTACATCGTGCTTGGAGTACACTGCCGCGGTTCGCACCTCTGCCCTCGAGAATAAACCAGAGATCGTAATACTCCTTTCCTTCGTCTGTCTTTATCTTCATGAAAGGCTTAACTTTGGCTACGTAAACATGGACTCCCTCGTGTTTCAATGGAGCAGAAAGCAAGGATTCTACGTAACCGTCATTGAATAATCTATAGTCATCAAAGGACTTGTAAGCGGCGAGGCCCTGTTTATCGTAATCAGTAGAGTGGTAGATTAAATGGTTAAAAATATCGATCAAGTTGTTCACGGTCTTGAGGGAAAATGGATCAGGAATTACCATATCATGAATGATTAATGTCACCGCATCATTTGCTTTATCTTTTTCAAAGTTTGGGTCAAAAGGTAAACCCATTCTTTCGACTGCAGAAGCGATTTCCACGAGCGAAGGTTTTAAATATCCGCTTACCGAAACGCCGCGATCCTGTAAATATTTTTTAAGTTCTGCCACATTCATGGCCTTGAAGTCGCTGTTGTTCTTCTGTACTGACATTTTGACCCTGATGATTTCCTAGAATTTCGATATTCGAATTTTGAAGGTTATATTGGGGTCCGACCTTTAGGGTGTTTTTTTCGCTAAAATATGCGAATCGTAGTTCTATCATGTACAGTACGTGTGTACGGACGGATGTTCTATTCGATATTCACATTTTGAAGACTATAGGTCATGGAAAAAACCGGCTATATCGACGGAAACTTGAATTATCGCCTCGAAGTTCGTACACGTACTACACGTGGGTGAAACCAATGTCCGAACTTTGGGGTTTGTTTACATCGGAAGTCACGTGACACTACACGTGAAACTTAAGCGCTCAGAAGGTCAGTTGATCCTGGATCTCCTCCTTTGTTTTTCTTGCCGGCATTAAGGGCAAAGAAGATAACTTGCATATTTAGACGTTGATGCAAAGCACTTTTATTAAAGGGTCAAATTCCGTAGGAAGGCGTCTTTTGAGCAAAATTATGCGGACATCTCAAACACACGTCCGTACAGCCATGAATTCTCCCACTCCCCAGATAAATACTTCTTTTAAATACGGGCAATGTTCCTAGGTTGGTAGAATGCGGACTTAACGACGGAGTTAACGTGAGGTCCTATTGAAGGAGTACAGTCAAAAATAACAGCAATGCCTCTGGCATGTTGGGACGGCTGGGTGAGATCAGCTCCAAAATGATGCGGGATAAAAGACGTCTGTGGACTGTATTTGGAATAAAAATAAATCAGCTCCGTCTAATCTTTGTTTAGTTTAAGCCTGTTGGCAGACGACCATAAATGTACGTCATTAAGGCATTTTTCAATGTCACTCAAAGTACGCTGTAATCCCAGGTCATCGTTGCAAGAAAAAGAGGCGTACTGAGTATCATCAGCGTAAAGATGAAAGCCATATTGTGGCGTCGAAGAATATCAGCTGCAGGTGATGTGCAAAGAACGTGAAGGACTGGTCCCAACGCGGAGCCTTGAGAAACGCTGCTGTTCCATTCATGAGATGAGGATTTATCCTGGTCAATAGATACAAACTGAGAAACCACTCCAATGCTTTACCGCGAATTGCAAACTTATACTCGAGTCTATTAAGTAATAAATTATGGTCGACAGTATCAAAGGCCGGCCGATAAATAGAGTAGTAGCAGAACCGCACAACAACGGTTATCGACGGCTCGTAATAAGTCGTTATGGACAAAGACAAATGCTGTCTCACATCTGCTTTACCACGAATTGCAAACTTGTATTCGAGTCTATTAAGTAATAACTTATGGTCGATAGTATCAAAGGCCGGCCAATAAATCGAGTAGTAGCAGAACCGCACAACAACGGTTATTGACGGCGCGTAATAAGTCGGTATGGACACGGACAAGAGCTGTCTCACAACTGTGAAAGAGCTTATACGCTGATCGGAGCGGTTCGTCGAGATGATTCAGCTCAAGATAGTGAATAAGGCGGGAGGCGACGACTTTGTCGACAATCTTGGAGACAACTTTGAGATTAGAAATTGGTCGAAAATTCCGTAATAGTTCATGATTAAGTGAAGGCTTCTCGAGGAGCGGTGACAAAACTAGAGATATTAAGGGATCGTGGAAAATGACCAGTTTCCAAGGAAACGTTAACAATGCTATATAACACAGGTAGAAGAAGATCAATATGACTTATGAAAAGGGATGAGGGAAGAGAGTCCAAGCTGCGTGATTTCGCACCAACGGGACAACCTATCCGAGAGAGCCTGGATAGTGGTGCGTCAGAAATACTCTAGGCTACTGTCCAACGTAGGAGTATCAGGCGCAGCGAAGATATGGGGGCCATCGACTTCAGGTAGCTCACTACGAAGTTTGTCAATTTTTTCCTTGAAAAAGGCGGCAAATCTATTAGCAAGTTCACCCGACGAAGAACAAAAAGGTAGACGTTTATCGGGTTTTCTATGAAGTAGACGATCAATTGACTTGAAAAGGACATGGTTGTTGGTACCGGCATCATAAATCAGAGTAGAGTAGAACGACATTTTGGCGTTGAAGACCAGATTCTTTACCAAGGAGCATTTGTCAACAAGAAGCTGAGAACGGCGCCAGCGTCTTTCCAGTTGGCGGCGGTTTTTTTGTTTCTGTTGTTTTTTTTTGCACACGGACATCATCAGTGTGCACTCAAATATCATTAATATCATCAGTAGCATTTTGTTCACCTCAGTGGACCCGTTTCACTATTTTCTTAGTTCAACTTACACTTGTGACGTATTACAGTGTTTGAGCCGTTTAATTAACGAATTAATTTGTTTAGCGAGTCCTTTGTCCCTCGTTTACCAGAAGAATTTAAAAAATCCTAAAGTCGGATGAACTAACGGGAGCTCGGGTGTCATTCACAAATATTGTGAATCGAAACGTTAGTACTTGAAAGGCAGTTCCATATAAAGCACGTTCTTCACAATTTTTTCCACTTGAGGAAAATTCCTCATCCTGGCTTATAACCCCCCCCCCCTCCCCCCCCCTCCGCTTTCCCTTTCCCCTATCCCCTTCCCCCTTCTTCATTAACGGTTTGACTATCAGTTGCTGATTTTCTTTTGTCTCGCGTCTTTTTTCGAGATTCAGGTACGTTGTCGGGGAGTTAAGAGCCGAAAATCAACGAGAACCACAATTTGACCTTGATGAGTAAGGAGAGTCCTGAAAGGCCCAAAGGTTTGTTCATTCCCTCGGAATTACACAAGGTCGCACCTCGGAAAATACGGCCTAAAAGAAGGTCTTTACCTACCTTTTCAGTCGTACTTGTCTACTCATTTACCCTTAATATGCCTTAAATAGCTTACAATAATGTTTCAAAAATAGACATTTTTACATCAAAAAACCTCCATTTTTGTTTTTGTGTATGCATGACTGAAATTCTGGCTGAAATGGATGTAAACGGCGAAAACACAGGCGACAAGAGTGATGCTAAAGCAATTAGAGACTTGGGGTCGTCTATAACTCAAATCTTCAAAGAACGGTTCTTTTACAGAAGTTTGTGCTAGGAATAATTACACAATTCATCTAGCTATACCGCCGGACTGAGTAAGCTCCCGGAATGTCATGGCATGAAATTAACCAACTAGATCTTTTTATGTTTCGTTCACCAACATTACAGTGCTAAATGAACAACAAAATGCGTTGCTTTAGTGTCTTGGTGGACACTATATTGCTGCATTCCAATTTTGGTTAATCTAGTTCAGGATTCAACATCAGCGGTTCGTGGCTTCTTTCCTTCAGCTTCAGGTATTTGTCAATACGTTTTGTAACGCTTTCCTTTACGTGTTATGTGCAAAATTGAAAATAATTAAATAAATAAATAAATAAATAAATAAATACATACATACATACATACATACATAAATTAATGAAACGTTCACAAAAAGACGAACAAATATCAGGATCGGAATTGAGTTGGCGTGTGCCCTGTAAATCCGGTCCTTCCAAAGCTAGACAAAAATTAATGTTTTTCATTTTAACAGATCTTATCTAAACTCTAAAATCACAATTAAAATAAAAGCAATTATTCAAAAAGTAATACACTGTTCAACCGAAACATGTAATCATTCACGTGTAATTTTACTCTATATCCGTCTTTTGTCAGGTATCAATTAGTTCATGTTAAAAACTAGAATATTACAAATGATCAAACCGTGTATTCCTCATCAGAATTTGCCATCATAACAGATATTATGATCATGGGCGGGTTCAAATTTTACCCAGAAATAAAAAAAAAGAGGATTATAAGCAAAATGAAATATTTTTTAAAACGGGACGGAAGAATGCCAAGGACCTCTAGTTTCAATTTGGCTTTTGCATATGGATGTTCTCTTGAAGATAAGGTCACATTTTATGTTACTAAAAGCCCAAAATTGAAAAGACGCCGGAATTAATCGTCAAAAGTGAAATTTCCTGGTATTTCTAGTTCCTGTAATCAATTTTTTAAATCCAAAAACCACACAAGTACCGATATGGAGACTTCCTGTCTTAAGTTCCCCTGTCAAATCATTTCAGCAAGCTGTCCTCTTTTCGTGAGATGTAAGATGTATAAGTGCATGCTCCCAGTGTATTTTATAAACATTGTATTTGAAGACTTAGAAATATTTCCTTTCGAAGAAACACGGAAACTGAAGTACCCCGAACATGATTAATAAAAAGACTTTTAAAACAGAGAGTAAACCGGCAATCTTATGAAAACTGGTCGATTAAAAGACTAATTCTGCGAATATAGTTCTACGTCTTCAGTTTTTCATTCTGTCGAATCCTATTGAGATTTTTGGAAGATTTAAAATTTCAAATTTCCTACCTTTACGAGATACTAGGGTAATCTATGTTGTTGTCTTTTTTTCTAACTTATTGGAAAACGTCGCTTGACACTCTCTCGGAAAAATAATACTTGCTCTAATCGGAAACTACTATCGCGATCGCGTGTGAGACTTTTAAAGATTTATCACTATGGAAGTAACAAAACAGGCATATTTACAAATTTTGTTTGCTTAAGATTTCATCCTGTAAGTCACTGAGCAGGTACATGTCTAAGCGTGTACTTATGAAGTTCCATTTAATATATGTTTTGTTTTTTTTGTAAAAAAAAACATATTTTTTTGAAATTTCTTAGAAAGCCAGTGGAGAGCTTTATACGTGAAGAAAATCAGCTGTTAAAATTGCCCATCAAATCACCCACTATCATGAAGTTAAGGCTTTAGGGCTAAAAAAATATTGTTTTTTTGACAAAAAAAAAATTAAATGTCATAAGTACGCGCTTAGACATTTACCTGCTCAGTGACTTGCAGGATTAAAGCTTAAGCAAACAAAATTTGTTTTTCGTATTTGGGATATAAGGGATGGGCCGTCAAAGGCTACTCACAACTAATTATTTCATTTCCGAGGTATACAGCTCAGGCTACTGACTAGTAGGCAGAACCTCAACGACGTCCATTTTGCACTCACAGAGGCCTCTTGATAAGACTTGGTTCCATCGTTTGAAGGTTTCTTTTCCACGGGAAAGCTTCACTGCAAAGAAAACGGTAACCAACTTTAATACCGATTTCTCTTGGCCAGCGCGCATTATATTAGTTTTTATAGCGTTTATGCATATACAAAGTTACTGAATGGGTTAAACTAATTTCTGCAGTTTGCGGTCAAGTCTTTCTTTCAGCAAATTCAATTATTTTTTGACTTTTTTACAGAGGATGAAATTTAGGGTTACGTGTTGGCCCAGAATACATCAATTTAAAATACTTCTCCTCTTTGTATTCCTGATTAAGAGAACTGCTAAGAAATGATAGGGAAACGAGGCTACCAGAAAAAAACACAGAAAAGCTTCCGTGCATTTGTGACCCATTTTTGACCCTAGCGAGCTCTTGGCAAGAATTGAATTTTTGAAATCTCTGTCAATGAGCAAGGTGAGTGTCATTTGTTAAAAGCATAAATTCGTAAAGACCCTCGCAACTTGACGAATTGCTTAACTAAAGGCTATAACTTAACTTTATTTCAGCGACTGAAGTAATAACCAACCGATTTGGTAACATCATACAGCTTATACCTTTATTAATCGCGCGGCCATGGGCGGAGCGCTGTTCTTGCTCTGCACGTTGTCTATTTTTTTTCGTTTTGTCGGTGAGTTGAACCAAACGTCCACTCGGCCATATAGTCAGTGGAACGTCGCGCAACTTATGATGTTTATTCGCCAAAAGCTGTTAAAACGTTAATGTGCTTAAAATTTTATGAATATTCTTTATTTAGTACAAAATATATTGCCTTTTTGTGTTATTGAAGCGCTTGATTCGAAGCGAGTATTGAATACATAAAAGGCCATTACGTAATCTATGGAATGCGTCGACGTTTCAACTTTCATGGAAATAACCGCCGTACTAAAGATAGCCATGGATAACGTAATTCTTGAATTATGTGACGCGTGTAACTACTTTGCTACCCCTTTACTCGTGTAAAAAAGCAATTAAATTTAATCGTGACTTTTAAGAAAGAAAGCTGTAAGTTGTTAAAAGTGTTTTTATCGTATCGTTCATACCCATACATATCCCAAAGAAAATGCCATATTAATTAAGACCATTACGTCATCGGAGATTTTATAACGGCTATGACTGATGGTGCAATCGGAGATTTCACCTCAGCTTTAAGTGATGGTGCAACACGTTCGTGCGCAGTCATTATTGTCAGTTGTTGTGCTACAGATTGATTAGGGGATTTTGTGTCTACAGTCATCAGTGAATCAACAATGACTGCTTTGGAATGTGTACTACGTTGCGACTATAGTGGTAAGAAAACAGCATGATAAATTTTCAAAGCGCGGTTATAAGATCTGAAAGATCTTCTTGTTACTTTTTAAAAAAAGGTTTTCGCAAATCTCTATTTGATTTACAAATTTGAGAAGTAAGAGTACATTTAACATGGTCGGCAACAATCGTATTGATTCACAAGTACTTTTATTACCTTGTGTAAGCAAGGAAAACGGGTTAATTTTTTTTCAAGCGCACACACTCGATTCAATTAAACATATCATCCAACCAACGCACGAAAGTAATGCTCTCCGGGCGAAAGACGTTAACGTAACGTTAGACGATGGGAAATCTTTAAACAATACACAAAACTAGAGCGAAAGTAGAGGGCCTATTGGCAAACAGAGTTAAAACACTGGCCTAAAAGGTCCTTGCCAAGCTTGTTATAGATGACTTTTTTTAATAAATCTATATTTTACATTGTTAAGGCAATACATCTGTAGAACAACAGCCGAAAAGGTTACAGCTGGTCTTTTTAAAGGACATGGTTACGTTTCCTGGTGATTTTTGTCCTACACGTTAATCTAGCATCAATATAAACGAGAATATGAGATTAGAGAGCGAATGCCTGGGCCTCATGAACATTCTTTGAAATCTATGTTTAGAACTCGTCCATTGTTCAAAGGTAATTTTTATCTGTTGTTACTATGACTGCGTAGTCCAAATTCACGCAAAGTAACTAATACGGTTTCGTCTTTGAAATAACTACACAATTTCTAATAGCAGATTTCAAATAATTTTCATCGGAACAGCGCCATCTGTGGGGGATTCGCCCTCTTCCGTCATACCATATTTTACTCTTCAAAACACGATAAGTATTTAGGATTGAGATCGGATGCGAAGAGGCCATTTAGGTCTCAATTGTCAGAAAATGCTCGAAGGCCTGAAATATTGCAAATAAAGAATTTTCTTTTCCCCAAAGTCATCTTAATCTGCGTTTTGAAGGCAAGTTATATTATCATTAATTTTTGTAGCTTTTCTAATCGAAGGATACTGTCAAATAAAATTTATAGATTTAGCCAAGCCTAAAAGCGGAGCTCCCTGGTTATTAATTCTTACAATATGTTAACATGGCTTGATCCTGCGAGTCAATCAAAATAATAATGAAGGGCTGGCTGTACAGCTGTGAGGATATATATATTTTTGTTCAACTAATATTTCGCCAGGCATGGCCTGACTTCTTCAGGGAGTTAACTGATTGGCCGTTTTTTTTTCAAATAAGAAAATAAGAAAATATGCATAAGATTACAGATAATGTGTATATATAGATATATGTATAGGGTCACAGATAAATATTGTTTACGATTATTTACAATACGCAGACGTAAACAGAACAAACCGTGCCAACGATACTGGTGACACAACAACCATAGCATCTAACTAGACACCCACTTTGTTATCAAACTCAGCACAATCTCTTTCACACATCAACATACTCAACCCCTTGCTCGAGGTCTTAGTTTGTGTCCTACACCACAAAACATAAATTGGACAGAAATCAAGGCTGATTTAAACGACTTCGCACGACGCATGCGTTTACTGTATTTTATTAACGACTTTTCTCCCCAACCCACCAGGAACCCATTCCATATATAAAGCTCTTGGATTCCTCCTTCCAACAGAGATCCTGCACTTGACGCCTTAATACATGTAGTTGAACAGGACAACTGTCACACCCCTCTCAAAAGCGTACGCGACAACATCTCTAAACACGAACGAAATCGCTCTCAAACAATTACACTCACGAACAGATATTATCATGCATAAAACCCGCTGACAAAGGACAGGAACGGGTATCACGGACTGTGATTGATAATCAATCAATCGTTTATTTACCCATGCAGGTAGCGTCCAGTGCGCTTAAAATACGTACGTGCTAACATTAAATAGTCTTAAAATATAGAGAATTTAAAAAAATGCACTTACTATAGC
>NC_090875.1:5236760-5244260 GCF_036669935.1 Montipora foliosa | reverse complement strand
TGAATTCTCCAAGTGCAGCTCTTTCCCCCTTTGAGAGGTTTGGCCTAATTGGTCTAATGTGAGGATTAATTATTTCTTTCTTAATGTTAGAAAGAAACAGTTCAAGTTCATTATACTTCGATACTGGAGACTTCTATTTCTTTTTACCTGGAATTCGTGGGAGGTGGCTTTCAGCATCTTCATGCTCTTCTGTTTCGTCTTGTTTCTTCTCAAGAGAGAAAACAGCTGTTCTTAGCCGGGCTTGAAATGCTTCCAAGTCATCGTATACTTGCTGCCAATTGACGAGCTTCGGTGTTGGGCAGAAAGAAGGTCCTTTCCTTAGCAGAGCCATCTGATCTTCAGTGATTTCGATGTCCGAAGGATTGATGGGGTCGAGATGCTGTGAGTTGTTGTTCCGAGTTATCTTTAATTCCTTACGCTTTCTACGGAAAAGGCGTCGTTTTCTTAGGAGTCTATGTATTTTTTGGAAATGTCTACCTCGTGTGCGTGTGCGTGTGGGTGTGGCGGTAGCTGGTCCATTGTCTGCGTTTAGGTTTAGAAGTGGAATTGTCTTGTTGAGTTTTCGCTCCTCAACTTTCCTAAGCTTGCAGTTCAATGCACAATTCTGGTGTTGTAGCTGGTTCCACACAGTGGTCGCGCGAGTGTGATCCAAATCCTCAAAGAGTCTAGCTCTCGATAGTTGAAGTTCTCGCTGCAGAGTTTTTACTCTTTCGTGTGTGATTTTAAGTGTTGTGTGGCGTAATTCTCTGGATGTATTCTGGAGTAGCCTGGTACATAAGTCTTGAAATTTGAGGTTATCTACATGCAAAGCAAGATTAAATTTCAAATTGAAACCTTTCGGGATAACATTACGGTCGCGCGCATCACAACTGAAATGGCTATTATTTTAAACACCTAACGGAAAGTGCCAGAGATCTTATAATGACCTTCTGCGCGCGCCTACGCGCGTCTTTCGGTTTTGGGCGTAAAAACCATCATTCTCATTAAGTCCTTGGGGGCGCAGCGTTTCCAATCTATACATCTACTGTCCCTTAAACTTAAATGACTTAATCCCAAATGTCCCGAACTATGAAAATGCTGGTAAAAAAAATCATCATTGCTCTTATTTCCAGAAGACAACTTGAGATGGGCATTGATCCTACTTCTGTGATTATTGAACCTAAACCGAAAAGTAGTGGTAGTGGATCCAACATACTGGGTGCCACATACCTTACAAGTAATGAGATAGACCACGTTTTCAGAATTACAATTCAAGTTGTAATTGATGCGGAAATCCTTCCCATAGGTTTTGCTACAGAATGTTCTCCCCACGCACAGAAAATTACAGATTTGGCACCGATTGCTCCCACACCTTGATGTTCCTGTTATCTCTTCCTTAGCGACACTCCTAAACTTTTCACGGACCAAATAGTCGGAGAGGCATTTCGGTCTTCTGAAAGCGACCATTGGCACTTCCGCCTTGAGGCAAAGAGATCTATAGTGGATTCCCCCCATATTGCTGTAACGTTTTGAAAAGTGTCTTTCCTGAGCATCCATTCCTTATTGTCAGTAAAAACCATAGACTCTCTGTCTGTTTGAATATTGTTCTTCCCCGGGATATGAGCTGCAGAAATCCAGATATCTCTCTCTGAATACAGAACAGCCAAATCTCCTTGGCGACAGAGTTGCACTCCATAGAATGTGTGCCTCCCATAGTGTTAATATAGTTAACAGTAGTGGTATTGTCCAAATAAATGCGTATGTGTACAGATGTCATATTAATACATAGGGCTTTCAAACCGAGGAATACAGCCATGAGTTGGAGACAGTTAATGTGATTGTTTGATTCAGTTTTAGTCCATCTCCCGCCTGTTTTTTCCCACCCATGACTGCAACCAACCTTTGTTTGAGGCGTCAGTATACAGAGTAACGTCAATCTTTGAGTTTGGTGTAAAAAAAGGTATTCAGCTGTCTCCATATTATTGCACCATCACTGTAGTTCTGCAAGGCTTTCTTGCGATAATTTTATACGAGCCTGGTAGTTTCCTTTCTTTTGTCTAAGTGCCATGGTTTTATCATGTTCTAAGTGTCTATAGAAAAGTGGGCCATAAAGCACACCTGGAAAACTAGACACTAGTAGTCCAATAACTTCTGAAAGTTCCTGGATAGACATTGTGGCACTGCAAACAAGCCTACTGCACCGCTCTTTGATTCTAAAAACCTTTTCTGTAGGCAGGCACACAGTCATACTGACACAATTCCGGACAAAACACAGAAAGACGAAGTGTCTGGACTGGTCTCAGCACTGATTTCACCGGGTGTATAATAAAACCCAGTTCTTCAAATAAGCAGCAAGTATCAGTAATGTTAGTGTGACATTCATGTATTGTATCTCCTTGTAGATATGAGTCATCAATATATCCCACATTTAGATGCTCTTTCTTTGTAAGGGTAGCATAAACAGGTTTTAAATTTTTCGTAATGAGGCGTGGGGCACAAGAAAGACCATTAGGTAAACAAGTGAACTGAAACAAATGTCCTCTCCAGCTAAATCTAAGGAACTTTTGATAGTCCTCATCAATGGGAACCGAGTAGCAAGCATCCCGTAAATCTAGGGAAGCCATGTAACAATTCTGTTTCATAAGCCTGCATGATAGCAGATTGTAGAGTATCCATCTTGAAGTGATGATACTCCAAGTGATCATTAAGATTTTTTAAATTTAATATGAGCCTATAAGTGCCATCTTTCTTAGGGCAGATGAATATTAGTAGAAATGAATTCCCCTTCACAGCGAGTGGCCTCTTCGATCACTCTTTTATTCAGCAAGTTGTCAATTTCGTTTTGACTACAGAAAATGAGGGGACAGAAAGGGAGGCTCCTGGTCCAGCTCTTGGGATATGTCATGTCCACGAAAGTTATTTTTAGACGAGCGGAAGTCTTCCGAGACGTCCGCATGCAGGCCAACTTCGCTCCGATGTTTGAAAGAAAATAAATATTCATCAGCCTTCCACGTGCGGCGTCATTTTCTCTTTTCACTAAGAACCTGAGAGCGAGGGAAGACTGCATGCGGACGTCTCGGAAGACAGACTTCCGCTAGAACAAAGACTTCCGCTCGTCTAAAAATAACTTTCGTGGACATAACATATCCCGGCCAACGCCCTGAGCCTCCCTCTCTGTCCCCTCATTTTCTCTTGGTTTTGAATAATATGTTGTTCCTGAAGGGAAAAACCGATTTCCCTTGGAGCAGCCTGTTGCCCAGCAGCAAGATCAATTTTGCACTGAGTCACGCTATCAAGAATAAAATGATCAGATGTAAGATTGTGCCACTGTCAGGAAAAATGTTTCAGTCGGCCAGCAACACAGTCATTAGACACATGAAGAGTTTTGCTCACCTTAACATCAACATTAGAAACATGATCCAGACTCTTATTGTCTACTTTGACTTTCCTTGCTTTGTCTTCCTTTGGCTCGGGCGGTTTGTTTGCTGGTCGTGGAAGCGCCAGCCTAAAAAAGGCCTCCTGGCCTAACGGTATGATCGTCCACGACTTGAAGAATGCGACATGTAGTTTCTAGAATTTCTAGAATCAGAATGAGACCTGGAGGATGAGCCATTATTTGTTTTGACCTTTTTACCAAAACGATTTGACTTCTGTCGAGTGTTTTACGTGCTTTGGTAAATCATCCAAGGAGGAATAATAGCCTTTATTGACCTTTGTTTTTACAGTACCTATTACGTTTGCCAGATAGACTTGAAGATTGCAATCTTGTTCGTTATATTACAATTTCTATCAGAAACATTCTAAGTAATTGTCCCTAAAGGACCTAATTTTGGAATTTGCACCCCACCAAAAATTTTCTACACAACTGGTGTTATTACTTGACTATCGTCTTTTACACATATATAGCTTTACTAATGTATTCAAATTACGGCATACATTTTTACGTGACTACATTAACGGCAATTCATTGACAATCTTATTGTTTAAACACGACGCTTGCAGACCTATAGTTACAATCAGTATTTTCACAATGGAGACTATAAAGAACAAATAAACTTACAAACTATTCTCTAAGGTACGAATTACGGTTGACTATGATACGAAATTAACACTAAATAATTAACACGAACGGAATAAACTATGCAGCTAACGAAAATAAAAAGGAATTTTGTGACACCTGAAAAGAAATTTCATGACACCATCGTCTAAATCAATTTATTTTCTTTGGCTCTCGGTTCACAGGCTCTAACAGCAAATCATCATCGCCGTCCTCCATCACGCCAAACGAAAGCACAAGCGCAAGCATAAGAGCGCTTATTTCACCGTGAGAACGGGGTTGACGCAAGCACAAGCACAAGGATCAATTTTTTACATTTTCCTTGTGCTTGCGCTTATTTTTGCGTTCGCTTGCGCCGTGTGAAAAGAAATTTATAATTACCATCGCAGAAACTTTTAAAGCATCTGTGTACTACTGGACTTTCGAATACGGAATTAAATTGGATATTGACCGTCAAAATACTGGAGAGAGAAAAAAAACACTGAAACACGGTGACTTCAAAAAAGCCTTCGAACAAAGTGTAGCCAACTTGTAACCTCATATGTACCATAATCTCCGCAATTTATTGATCAAACCGGCAATGCCAGTGCCAAAAAGTGGCGCAGTAGTGAGACCTCTCGCCTCCCACTAAGTGCAGATGAAGTCAAAATTGAGCATTCATCTAATTAGCTATAGGTGCATTTCTGAAATAAGTGACGAATTTGACTCAGGTTTAGTTCCCGGACCCGACGCCATAAGTGGGTTGAGTTTGCGTTAGTTCTCCACTCTGCTCCGAGGGTTTTTCTCCTGGTCCTCCGTTTCCCCCCCCCCCCCCCCCTCCCTCTCCCCTTCCTTCTCCAGCAAAAACCAGCATACAGCTGATTCCTGTTCGCTGACCTCGTTGAGCTGCGTCGTTGCTGTACTTGCGACGGCGATTAGCGTGACAATTATTATTATTATTATTATGCAGTATGTAGTACGTAAGTATGCTTACAAATATAAGTAGGAAAAGGCACTATTGTGTAACAATCCCTACTGTTAAACCTATTTACAAACCAATTGGTAATAACTAACGAACCAACATTTGAGAAAGGAACAAGAGTTTATATTCCTTAATAACTCGTCGAAACCTTGAATGACCTTGCTATGTTTAGGGTGTACGATAAAACTGCCTTCTGCATATTAAACAAAACCTGGTTCCCTCTATCCAAACCTAAAAACTTCCTAACTTTCTCCGCCGTCTCCATAGAGTAGCCTCCTAGTACATCAACTATCACATTAAACTGTGTGATAGTGTGACCGGGGAACTGTTGGCGCATCTCCCATCTCAACGGCGCATACTTGTCAGTTTTCTCCTGTTCCTTCTGTTCTCTGTTGGAAACCCAAGGGCAGCTCATCTCAATAAGGATCACCTTCTTCTCCTTTCTGTCCACAATTCTCGCATCAATTCTGTTAGCCCTGACTTCCGTATTTTCAGCAAATACTGGGACATCCCAGTACGCGCACGCTCGGTCATTCTTGTACTCGGGTTTAGGTGAGACTGGAGAGTACCAAGGGGGGATACACTGGATAAGATCTAAGTCTTTCAGGAACTCGAAGAAAAGGATTTTCAAGGCTGCATTGTGTCTCTGCATGTACTTAATCTGTGCCAAGGTACCACATCCGCTAATCACGTGGGCCATAGATTCAGGCCCTTTTCCACACATACGACACGTGGTATCCGAGGTGGTCAGCGTCTTCGTCTTGCTCTGGTGGTACAGCTTAGTGGGGAGTAATTGCTGGTATAACTCATAGATTCCAGCAACAGTATGCACAGGTGCAGACTTCCACTTACTAAGCCAAGTGAAGCAGTCAATAACTTTGTTATCATCCCATTTTTCTCCGAACAGCTTTCCTTGCCACCTCTGCTCTCTTACTTCCCTCATGCTTCTCTCTTCTTCTCTCGCTCGTAATGTTCTCCCTACTCCTTTAACATGTGATTCCTCACCTGAGTCAGTTTGCAACGCTTTGGGATCTGGGTATGCAAGGTCCAGAGTAATGTCCATTTCCAAAGCAAATTTCTTGGCATCCTTTACGAGTGATCTTCTTCCTGCTCGTTCGCACTTCTCTTCAAACTCGCGCACTAAACTCATCGTTCGATCTTCGTTTGCGTACAGCTTCATTGTGGTCTTGACTTTGGTCTGCTTATACAGGCTCTCAAATGACTTCAGTCCCCGGCCTCCACACTTCCTTGGTAGGTATAGCAACTCGGTTGAACCGAGTGGATGGTAGCCTCCATTCTCTTTGATGATCTTGCGAGCTTCGCGATCGCGTTGTTGTAGATCTGCGAGCGGCCATGTTAGTGTCCACATAGGGTAGGTGACAACTGGTAGTGCGTATTGATTAGATGCTAAGACTTTGTGGAAGTCCGATAGGGGGCTCGACCATATAATTGACAGTCTCTGCAAGCAAACCTTTGAAGCTCCGCACAGAACAGAGCTGTCCTCTTGCTTAGAATTTTCTAAAACTCCCAAAAACTTGTAAGTTTCTCCCTTCTTCAGATTTTGTATGACCTGCCTTTCTCCGATGGCAGTGCCTCCCAAACTGCTGTCCAATGAACCTCTCCTTACATGAGCTGTAGAACACTTCTTCTCGTTCCACTCCAAACCGACATCTGCCATGGCTTCTTTAACTGTCTTCATTACTCTCTCAAGTTTATCCTTCGACGCTGCATATATCTTCATATCATCTATGTATAGCAAGTGCGTAATCTTGCCACTCAGTGGTCTTGACAGCTTGTATCCTTCCGATGCTTTCAACTTCCAAGATATTGGGTTAAGGCATAAAGTGAACAACCTCGGACATAAAGCGTCGCCCTGTGGAAGGCCTTTGTTGAACCTTATGACGTCAGAGGTTTCATACCCTTCCTTTGTTCTGGCCGTGATCTTCGTATTCCAGCTTTCACACAGTCTCGCCACTGTTCTGCACATCCATAAGGGGAATTTGTGCATCGTCATCATTTCTTGCAACCAAGCATGGCTTACAGAATCGAACGCCTTTCGCACGTCGATCCAAGCCATGCTTAGGTTCCTGCTTCCATTTCGACTATCTCGACAAACCATTCTGTCAATCATTAAGTTGTCCAAGGTCCCACTGCACTTGGTCCTGGCTCCCCTTTGCTCTTCTTCTAACAGGTTGTGTGTCTCCAGATGTTCGTCCATTGGTGACAATAAGCAGGTGGTAAACCACTTATACTGCGTGTTCAAACAGGTTATAGGCCTCTGGTTCTGACTGGAGAGCTCGCCCGGCTTAGGGATCAGATTGGTTCTCCCTCCTGTGAACCAGCTGGGATATCCGACTTCGCCCGTTAAGATGGTCTTGAAGCTAGCCGCAGTCCCTTCATGTAAAGTGACAGCCCTTTTCCACCAGTAGTTTGCAATTCTATCGGGGCCCGGGGCACTCCAGTTGCGTTTTTTCTTGATCGCGTCTGCACACTTCGTCTGGTT
>NC_090875.1:5229260-5231760 GCF_036669935.1 Montipora foliosa | reverse complement strand
ATCGTTATGCTTATCATACATCTCAGACTTTTTTATCTGATACTTGACGAGAAAAGTGATATGGCTCTTGATCAAGCAGCTGAATTGTTTGCAATCATTCGATTCATGACATCTGTTGTTAACCCTCTGCTTTACACTTACTTTAAACGTGACTTTTGGCGTGCATTAAAAGCTTTACTTCGAGCTAAAGGGCTCAAGATTCCGTCAATCAGTGGGACAATAACAACACGAAGTCTCATGCTGAGTGATAGTAGCTCCAATGTACGCCAGTCAATTTTTAGTGAAGAAAAGGTGACATTATCGGCTTTTGATAACGTTAATCCAGTTACTAGTGACATTTTGGAAGATGGGAACATCTCCACAACAACAGTTTAAGGAAAAGGTGAAAGGAACGAGCTGCAAATCACCTTGAAGAGAGCTCGAGAGACGTTGATTACCACTGAAAGCTCAAGTTACAACAAGCAAGAATAACGAGTCCAAATATTAGCCTTAAGTTGTATTTGCAGAAGACGATGTGTGGGGAACTTTAAACGTTAAGATATTAGCCTCGGATACGGGAACCGCCTAAAGCACCAAGCAAAAGAAATAATTGCCGAGGAACAAGCCGGCTTTATGAAAGGCAGAAGTACTGTTGAACAAATCTTTAATCTCAGATCCATCATTGAGAAGTACCAAGAACATCAACAAGAGCTTTATCATGTATTTATTGATTTCAAGAAGGCGTTTGACAGGGTGTGGCATCAAGCGCTGTGGGCTACGATGAATGAGATAACATCAACAAGACCTTGATTTCACTTATTGAAGAACTCTACAACCGGGCCACCAGTTCAGTCTATCTGGAAGGTGAAATTGGAGAATGGTTTCGCACCACCGTAGGGGTTCGTCAAGGCTGCCTACTATCCCCAACACTCTTCAATATCTTTCTCGAACGAATCATGACAGATGCTCTTGAAGGTCATGAATCAACAGTTAGCATTGGTGGCAGGACTGTCAGCAATTTGCGCTTCGCAGATGATATTGATGGCCTCGCTGGTTCAGAAGCTGAACTCGCTGAACTAATCAGAAGACTTAATCAGAGCTGTTCTGCTTTTGGTATGGAAATAAGTGCTGAGAAAACAAAAATCATGTCAAATACCCATGCAAACGAGGTTCAAAATGACATTATAGTCAATGGCAGTTCTCTGCAACATGTGAATCAGTTTATATATCTTGGTGCTCTAGTGACTGATAATGGTTCCAAATCTGAAATCCTCTCCAGAATGGCCAAAGCACAAAGTTCTCTTTCAAAACTCAAAGTTGTTTGGGATTGATAAATGTATTTCTCTATCTTCAAAAATAAGACTTTTACGATCAATGGTCATTTCTGTTTTTCTGTATGCCTGTGAATCCTGGACCCTCGACGCCTACCTAGAGAAAAGGGTAGCTTCTTTTGAGATGAGATGTCTCCGACAACTGCTAGGAATCGATTACAGGCAAAGAATATCTAATGACAGTGTTAGAGCGATGTTGACTGCCAAAATTGGACGTCATCAAGAACTTCTTGACATCGTGAAGACCAGGAAATTGAAGTGGTTTGGTCACACCACACGTAGTGACGGCTTGGCCAAGACGTGCCTTCAGGGCACAGTCAGAGGTGGCAGAAGCAGAGGACGACCTAGGAAGAAGTGGAGTGACAACATTACTGAGTGGACAGGCCTCAGCTTCGCTGAGGCTACCAGGGCTGCCGGCTACCGCGATGGCTGGCGTGGGCTTGTACGTGAGGCTGCTTCATCTGCTGGGCCCCAACAGCGCCGTGCGGCGTTAAGGGAGCAGTAACAGTAACAGTAAGTAACCGGCCAGGGGGATAGGGTTACTAGGGTTAGTATCCGATATGAAGGCACAGAAACCGAACAAGAAGGGTAGGAGATGCGGTACATCAAGGCTCTCGCCTCTAACCTGGAGTGAAATTCAGTAAGCTACAAGACTTTTCATGGGTTGAGGTAGCGACTCTTTATCGAAGATAAAGATATTACATTGATATCGATTAGAAGCATGGTAGACATAACGAGCTCCGGGACCTGGAAGCAGAGGTTGAATGAGTTGCAGATCTTGACGATCTTAATGATCGGTATGAGGGATATTGCATTTGAGGATGTATCACCTTATGTCTCGTGCTGCCATGGAAATAGTCATCTGAAAGAAACAGTAAAATGCATGGTAGAAAACATGCCTCAGTTTAAACCAAAAGAAAAACAACTTATATATAACAAAGGTTGGCGAAGTCCACACAATCAGTAAAGTGAGTGGAGAAACCTTTCTGTCGTAAAAGCAAGTTCTACAATCTGAAGATGGATCCGAAATGACAAATATGGAAAAGACATTTGAGGGCAATGTGTACTTGATCAAAAGACCAGTGCGAATGAAGTTAGCGAATGCCACAAACGAGTTCTCTACCTCGAGGCTTACAGCCGAAGGGAGAACCTAAAGTTCGAGGGTATAGTTACCCGAATTAGTGAAAACG
>NC_090875.1:5206760-5224260 GCF_036669935.1 Montipora foliosa | reverse complement strand
ATACCCTTTTCAACCTCCTGGATGTTTTCAGGAAACTGTCAGGTCTTAAGATAAATACATCTAAAACTGGAGGAATGTGGGTTGGCTCCTTAAGATATAATTTTTCAAAACCCTTTGGTATTATAAATGGAGCGGCGAACCAATCAAAGCCCTTGGGTTGTACTATTCTTATGATACTAAATTACTGCATGAAAAGAATTTTATCGAGAGGCTGGACAGCGTCAAAAAGCTTGTAAATATCTGGTCTTCAAGAGGTCTTTCTGTTTATGGGAGAGTGACAGTTATTAAGTCCTTAATTATTCCTAAATTTGTTTATATTTTGTGGCTTCTGCCGGCTCCAAAGGAAATCGTCCAAGAATTGAACCGAATATTATTTAAATTTCTATGGAAAGGAACGGATAAAGTAACAAGACTGTCCACGATAAATGAATACGAGAACGGCGGACTAAAAATGATTGATCTTGAAAGTATGATTAAATCGTTACGGCTAGCCTGGCTGAAAAGAATCTTTGGAGAAAATGACGGTGCTTGGAAAAGCTATCTACAAGTTTTATTGAAGCGTCACTGAGGTCTCCTTTTATTTTATTGCAATTACGATATCACAGACTATTTTGTTCCTTCCCTCTTTTATTCCGACTTACTTCAGTGGTGGTCAGAATTCCGGGACGTTTATGGTACTACAAAAAAAGAAAAGAGATACGAATAAACAACAAACCTATCTTCTATCGAACTCTTTTTGAAAACGGCGTAACTTTTGTAAACGATCTTTTATTCGACACAGATACCACAAACTCTTTCAAGTTTATTTCAAGCAAAATGAGTAATACGAATTTTTTAACTTGGGCGGGACTTCGCCACTCCGTTCCATTACACCTAAAAACCAAGGAAAGCACTCCTTCTGAAATTTCTTTGTTGGTAACAATAGAGGGCAAAGACTTTGATGTGTTAAAAAAGAAATCTAAGGACTATTACACATTAATAAAAAACTCAAAAGCCAAGCTTCCAAATAATTTTCAACATCTGAGGAAAACTTTTAATTTGTCAGAAGATCACTTGAAAAAGGTTTTCTGGCTACCCCATAGGGTGTCCTTTGAACCATACATAAAAGCATTTCAGTACAAAGTCCTTAACTCGATGCTATTTACTAAAACAAAGTTATTTAAGATAGGTTACATCTCAGAGGATAAATGTTCGTTTTCTAACTCAGAACCGGAAGCTCCACACCATCTCCTTTTTCATTGTAGCCTTGTGCAACCTTTTTGGAAAGATTTCGAATATTTCTTCTTCCTACTGACCAGAGAATTCGTCCACCTTACTCTGCAAGATGTCATGATTGGTATTATTTACGCGAATTGCCCTTTACTAAACTATTTGATACTAGTCGCTAAATCATATATATGGGATTGCAGAAGAAATCTGTCTCCTCCTGTTATAAACGCCTTTAAGTTAAAGGCAAAAATTAAGTATGAAACGGGAAGGGATTATATGTGTAAATACTAATAACATGGACAAATGTAATAAGAAGTGGGATTTGTGCATGGGCTCTGAACCGTAACCCGTAATCTGTTTTTTGAAGTGTGTTGTTAGCACTGTACGTATTTGGCTGTGCATGGAATCCTGATCCTGTACATGGAATCCTAATTTCATAATATTTAGATAGGCATTAGACAAGTATTGTAATGAAGTGTTAGTAAATGCAGTATTGTAAGTAGTGTAATTTGATGTTTTAGAATTGTATTTAATTAATGTATGTAAAAAAAAATTAAAAAACAAAAAAATTCTGGTGAAAGGAATACGACGGTCAAGCAAAATTTTAGTTTCTAAAGAATCTGTGGTAACGCGTCGGTGGGAGATTGAACAGAAATTTATTTTATCAAACGAGTTGATAAAGGTCGAATAACCACCGTGAAAGATTTGGAAAGCTGACGTTTCGAGCGTTAGCCCTTCGTCGGAGCGAATAATGCTTGCATTTACATATTAGCAACAAGTCACATTGATTGGTGGACGCTAGGGAAGAATAGCCCCATTCCAGTAATTCCCAATCTGGAGGAAAAAACAATGGTTGTTCTCACCCCTGAGAGAAACAACCTTTCAAATGCAAAACATGCAGTCTTATTGTTTTGTCCGCCAGATTGAGAATTAATTGAAAGGGGGTCTATATCGTGGAGAAGATTAATGCATTTGACATGCAATGTTAAAGAAACATGCCAGAATGGCAGAACACAGGTTGAGTCATTTTCGTGGAAGACAAATCAAAGAAATATTTTGGTATCTGAAAGGGAGAAAGAGATGAACAGCAAAAACTTTTACCTATCCTTAAAAGCACAAAAATGCCGGAATTTTACAAAGGAACGAAATAAAGGATACTGGCTTCCTAAAATAACTAGAAAATGAAAGAACCAGGAAGTGAAATTGCATGAAAATAAAATTACATTGGGTCGCAAAACACACACAGAGAATAGACATACAAATTAATATCTGCCGAACGTTTAAAGAATACATGAAAAGTAAAGCAGAAAACAAATCATACAAACCAAATTTAAAAATGGGTAAAGAAGAAGAACTGATAGTGTATTGAAAAGAATCAGATAATGAAAGAAAATTAGGTCAACAACTCATGCATCAACGAGAAACTCCTTATCAGTAAAGAGGCATATTGGAGTGCACAGTTGTTTTCTTTGGCACCTTTTGGCTTGAATAGGCGTCAGGAATTTCACACGAAAAAAAGAATAAACTACAATTAACGTAGAGACCACATGTAAGTTGGGCGGGGGGCCCCATCTGGGAATTTGTTACGGTATTGCTGTTTGGGGGCCCGGTTCGGGGCGCCTTTTGTGCCCTGTCGCGGCGTGGTTTCGGGGGCTTTGATTGGGAATTTTGTTTTGACTCTCGCCCTTTTGTTTTTAACGCTGGCTCCTTGACATTCTCAGTGGACTCGACAGCCTTTCTTTTCTTCTTTTTTCATTTTATTTGTATGTTTGTATTCTTTTATTTTATCTTTCGGTTTGGTTTTCCCCGTGGGTTCGTTTCGTATTGTCATCGGTTTCACGCGTAGTAATTACCGATTGTTCATCACTTGTTAATTTTTTGCGAATATGTGTTATCACGCCCTGTTATGTAATCATCTTTGTAATGTTATGTTATCTTTTATACTGTAAACTTATTTAAGGAAATTGTAATTTACTATTCACTTGCACTGCAACTGATGAAGGTCACAGCCCGAAACGTCTTTTTATTAAATTTTTTATCATTTTAAGAATTTTTACTGTATATATTTTCCTTCGCTCGAAGTTGTCCGTCCTCGTTCTCTACAACAATTTTAAATTATGTCCTCGAGGTTTGGACTGTGAATCCTTTCGGATCCTTCTGGATATATATATATATATCTGAGCGAATTCGCTAAAAGGTAGCCGCTGGAGTTTTCGCTTGAGCACGGGCGTAGCCAAACAGTCCAGGGACAGTTCTAACTCTGAGTTGTGTGTCAAAAGCACAGGGCTGGGAGGGGGCGGGGGGTGCTGCTTTGAGACTTTAACTGCGCTTAGAGTTTGTGGCCTTGTTAAGTGTGACTTTACAGTGTAGGATGCCTTGGCAATTTTTCCTGGACTATTGTAGGCCTGAATGATAGTTTGCTTTTGATCACCAATTAGAGTGAACCCACAGTGTGGCGTGGGGTGATGATTGGCAGTTGTCTGACCAAAGCACAGGGGTTGGGAGGGTGGCTTTATTTTTACATTGTGACGGCAGCAGAATTGGCTTGTTTTCACAATTTCCGCAGCCACCTTTTGACAAATCCAGTTAGAAATTTATTATTATCTGCGCGTTTCTCTCCAGAATGGCATTCTGTGAGCCAGGCTGAGTAAATCGAGTGTCATCAGCCGATCTTTGACTGAATATATATAAAGAAAGTATAAAGAAAGTAATCGAGTCAACAAATGATCTGACTAGCCATCTTATTACTAACTAGTTTCGTACCGCACGAACTGTGCGGCACTCTTCAGATAAAATAGCTAAGTGAAGATTCCGTGTTTTTTACGGAATCTTCACCTAAGTGAAGATTCCGTGTTTTTTTTTTTTTTCTTCACTCAGCTATTTTATCTGAAGAGTGTCGCACATTTCGTGCGGTACGAAGCTAGTTAGTAATAAGATGGCTAGTCAGATCATTTGTTGACTCGATTACTTTCTTTATACTTTCGTTATATTCACGCTCTAGTCTTTTTACTATCGAGCACTCTCGAGCTCCCTACAGACGTTCAAGATTGCTGTGAAGTACATATATTTCTCCCAATGAAAAATGTCATCCAGGGGTTGTCCATCCTTGGTCCTTTCAAACTTCATATATAGCTCTTTGGCATTACAAAGCTTTTGCTTTCATGTCCAAATTGAGCACTCTACTGGGATGAGTCATTGCCGCTAGCAATTGCGCATGCTCACAAGCTCGCTAATTTGAGCACTCTGGCATGGCTTAGATGTACCACATGTGTGGGACATTTGGGGTGGCTTTATAAGTTTAACCTACATCCCAGACATCAGCACTGCACTGATGAGACCCAGAAGGCCGAAACAACACTGTCTGCAGTGATATATATTGCACATTTCTTTGAGTAGAACGTATTTTGTAGAGCGCTCAACTCAATCGATGGAGGAGCAATAACGAGTAACCATCGTGTTAAAGTGCCCCTGTGACCAAAAAATCAATTCATGTTTTTCTTTGGATTTCAAAATTATGTCAACAAAACACTAAGTGACCCACGTTTTAAGCCTTGATTTCAAAAAGACACCTCTTTATTTTAACTGTAATTTTCCTATTTAATGGTCCGCCATTACTAACATTATGTTCTTGAGAGAGCTGGATCGAGGAGAAAATGACGTCAAAGGCTCACTTGTTTAAGAATGCAATACGTGTGTACGCCGCAGAATTAATATGCAGCACGGGGGTTTGGGCTTTCAGACTTTTAAACTCACGCTTTGCATATATAATAAGCTGCGTTCACACGCTGAAACTTTAAGCTAGTGAGCCTCTACCGTCACTTTTCCCTGGATCCAACCGTCTGAGGTCCAATCGGTCAATTTTGAACGTGAGTAATGGCGGACCGTGAAATCCAAAACTTACACTCAAAGTAAACAGCCTTTGGATAAAAGTCAAATCTCAAAATTTTGCCAGTCAGGTGTTAAGCAAACACACTTTCAAAATCTGAAGGAAAAAAGGAAGTGGTTTTTTTTATCACAGGGGCACTTTAATGCTACAGAACTGTTTCGTATGGTACAAGTACCACACTCATCAGGCAATTTTTAACGACTGAGATGTTGAAATTGGAAAGGTGGCCTGAATGCTCACTCGAAGGAAAATGCCTTCAAACTAACGTAATCTATCAAGCAACAGTCACCACCGAGACAACAACTGAAACCTACGTTGGACTAGCCACAAACTTCAAGGAACGCTACAGGAACCACAAAACATGCTTTCGACATTCAAACAGAAGAAATGAGACAGAGCTTTCCAAACACGTTTGGAAATTACAAGACGCAAAGAAACCGTTTCAAATTAATTGGAAAATTCTCAAAAAATGTAGACCCTACAGCAACATTAGCAAGAAATGTAGTCTTTGTCTGAATGAAAAGTTCATAATCATGTGTAAGAAAGAACAGTGTAGCCTTAACAGAAGAAACGAATTAGCAAGTTCATGACCCCACAGAAACCGATATGTACTCCGGAACTTTAGATAGAGTAACGTAAATTTAAAATACCGACATATAATCCCCTTTTATCATGTTTTGTTACCTAGCAGCTCCTTAAATGTAACGCATTTACTATAGCAACCATTCAAATTTCCGTATTTAACTGCCACCTTTCCAATTTCAACAGTTCTGAGTCGTTAAAATTGCCGGATGAGTGTGGTACTTGTACCATACGAAACAGTTCTGTAGCATTAAAACGATGGTTACTCGTGAAACCTAAACTTGTGTGAAGTCGTATATAACTGGCAACCCTTAGCAACAGAAATGAGCTTGTAACAAGTTGCAGACATGCAAAGAAATTCCTTCTAAATAGCGTAATTATTTAAGCCTATAAGGTTAGCTGCTCACTGGAAACAGTTTGTATTGTTTAACCGTTGCTATGCACCTCAGCCTATGATGAATTGCAACCGTTTTTTTTCAAAGTCACTGTAAAACACCATGGATTCCTTCTTTTTGGCAGTTGCCTGATGCGGATTGCTTCGCGAGAAGCATGAAACTCGGAGTAGCAAATAAATGTTTTTGACCTAGTTCAAGTCTACGTATCTATATATATATATATATATATATATATAGAAAGTTCTTTGGGCTGTCTGAGCCAAAGGAGATAGTGGCGTTCCAAAAGGATCCCTTAGAGATTCCCGGTCCAAGCCTCGACATATGAATTTTATATACAGTTAAAAGAGTCAGAGGACGGACAACTTTTGGAAGCTAAAAAAAACGTAAAAAACGTTTCGGTCTTAGACCTTCATCAGTTTACAGCATGTGGATAATAATTAGGTTTAAGAGCTTATATATGGTTTACAAGGAAGTCTCGGTATGTTACAAAACTTAACAACAATACAACTAAAAAACGTTACAAACGAAACAAAAGAAATAATTCTATTCCGAAAGGTACAATGTAATAACAACGAGAACTAAAACAATCATTAAAGTAAAGAATTCATGTGCTACATTGAGTTGTGAAGTTATGTGGTTCGTTAAGCTTGCAGACTATTTCGACTCAAGTGGTCGGTTGGTTGTAGGTGATTCTGTTTCTGGAGTGGAATTCTTGCCTTTTGTTAAGGCCAAAAGGTGCTAATGAGAAAAGTTGCGCACTCCAGTACGCTTCCTTCGTGATCAAAAGTTTATCCAAAAAATCTCAGTGCAGTTGGTAGCAGACACCTGATCGACACACTGGAAAGAAAAGTCGTTAAGGGCATGCGGACTATTGTTATAATGTACCGCGACCTCACTGGTTTTCTTGTTCGTTACCATTGATGATTTATGATTACGGAATCTAACTTTGAATTGTGTTGCCGTTGAGCCAACATATTGAAAGCGACATTTGTTGCAGGATGCAAGATAAATTACATTTTTAGAATCACACGACAGTCTTGGTTTAATAAAGTATTTTCTATTGGTTTGGAAACTCTGAAAAAAATTTGATTCTATCAAAAAGGTTTTGCAAAGATCACATCTACTACGTTTGCATTTAATGCAACCACCTGTTTCATTGGTTTCTTGTTCTACTCTTGTTCTGTATTTCGATGGCGCCAAAATTTCTTTCAAGTTTTTTGTTCTACGAAACGAGGGAATAATTGAATTAGATGGAAAAAATTCTCTTAATTTGGGATTAGATTGTAACAAGTGCAAATGCTTCCTAATGACGTACCCTTTGTTAGGTAGGTGAGGATTGAAGGTCATCACTAATGGAAACAGTTTTCTGTTCTCCCTGGTTCGGGGCAAAAGCAGATCATCTCTAGGAATGGCCGAGGCTTTAAGGAATTGCCTCTTAACGAGTGTTTTCGGGTAGCCTTGATTAACAAGGTACCTTTCATATTCCAGCATTCGCGTCTGTAAAAAATTCTGATTTGAGCAATTCCTACGTAATCTCAAGTCCACTCCGTATGGAATCGCTTTGAATACATGTTTGGGGTGAGCACTAGTGGGTGGCAAGTACAGATGACTGTCCGTAGGTTTAGAGTAAATGTATGTTCTAATGAAGCCGTCAATTAGATACAATGTGACGTCTAGCATATTAAGGTAGCTATCAGAAGAAACTAATTCAAATTTGATGGTAGGGTAAAGAGAGTTGATGAATTCTGTAAAGTTTTCTAGAGCCGAGGGACCTTGCTGCCAGAGATCAAAAATGTCATCCCGATATCTCCACCATAAAGCGGGTTTTAGGGGGCCGCAAAATTTTGCTTTGTGATCTATTTCGCCCATGGCAAGATCAGCATAGCTGCATGCGTTCTTTGGGCCCATTGCTGTGCCATGAATTTACAAAAAGAAATCCCCCTTAAAAACCGAGTGATTACATTTCAGGCAGATTTCAACTGCTTCGAGGATGCATTTGGTTGATGGTATTGATTTGTCTCTGGCATCAAGGCCCTTTTCAACTGCTGTATGACCTAAATTATTATCTATGTTGGGGAACATTGAGAGAACGTCCCAAGAGACCAACAAGGTGCCTTCAGGGAAAGGACCATTTCTGTTGGGCTCTTTAATTCTATTTAGCAGATCAATGGTGTCTTTAATGAACGATGGCAATCTCCGCGCTAAAGGTTGTAAATAAAATTCTGTGAATTGCGACAAGCGTTCTATCGCCGTGCCACAACAAGAGGTTATGAGTCGTAGAGGATTGCCGGCTTTATGGGTCTTAATATTTCCAAATGCTACACCCGGTGTCGCCTCTTTATTCATCACCCATTCTGCTACTTCAATTGAAATTTGTCGTTTCTGTAGCCATTTAGAACACCACTTTTCAACTAAAGAGATGTGTTTGGAGGTTGGGTCGGATTGCACTGGTTTGTAATGTAATTCATTGTTTAATTGTCCTTACATCTTGTTTTCGTAATCTTCTGGGTTTAAAACAACAAATCTAGATCCTTTATCTTGAATTCTGATAACTTTATCTGATTTTTTTAATTCTCTAAGTACAGCTCTTTCCCCCTTTGAGAGGTTTGGCCTAGTTAGTCTAATGTGAGGATTAATTATTTCTTTCTTAATGTTAGAAAGAAACAGTTCAAGTTCAGGGTACTTAGATACAGGAGGCTTCCATTTCTTTTTACCTGTATATATATATATATAGAAACGTGAAAACCTTATCTTTGAGTCGAAGAGTGCTCTACAATCTTGGAGCTTTATAATTACTTGCGTAGGAAAGGAAAAATTAAAACATTAAAACACTACAGATCTGTTTCGAAAGGGCCTGATGGTCCTCTCTCGTCAGGTGCATAAAACACTGCCTGGCTAACTTTCCTTTTATGAGTTGATGGTTCAAGCATTCCTTATCAAATATTTGGTTGCGTGCCGGCACGCACTCGCCAGTTCGTTCCTTTTGTTCAGGGTGCCTGCTCCCGGTTTACAGATGATGAAAAACGTTTCCGCAATGCAAAGATTACATCTCTTTGTTACGTTTGAATAAGGTCCGGCGCGAGCCAGTACTTTCCAGGTTATAGCAAATTCCGTTTTGCTGTCCTTTAGGGACCAGATGTGTTTGCTCAACTCCGTTGCGTTCCTTTTGTTCTTATTTCTAAATGAAGCCGTGTGGTTTCGGAACCTTGTTTTGAATTGGTTCGCGGTAAGCCCGATATATGTTTCCTTTCCCATGGCGCTTTCAACTGTTGCTTGGTAAACCACGTTTTGGATTAAGCAATCACCACTTAACGGACAAGAGTGTTTGTCTCTGCAATTGCATGATTTTTCTTGTGATTGAGAGTTATTCACGAGGGAGGACTTGTTGTGGGCGCTGATTTCTAAATTTGGCATGTAATAGCTCACTTTCAAAGTGCCATGGGAAAGGAAACATATATCGGGCTTACCGCGAACCAATTCAAAACAAGGTTCCGAAACCACACGGCTTCATTTAGAAATAAGAACAAAAGGAACGCAACGGAGTTGAGCAAACACATCTGGTCCCTAAAGGACAGCAAAACGGAATTTGCTGTAACCTGGAAAGTACTGGCTCGCGCCAGACCTTATTCAAACGTAACAAAGAGATATAATCTTTGCATTGCGGAAACGTTTTTCATCATCTGTAAACCGGGAGCAGGCACCCTGAACAAAAGGAACGAACTGGCGAGTGCGTGCCGGCACGCAACCAAATATTTGATAAGGAATGCTTGAACCATCAACTCATAAAAGGAAAGTTAGCCAGGCAGTGTTTTATGCACCTGACGAGAGAGGACCATCAGGCCCTTTCGAAACAGATCTGTAGTGTTTTCATGTTTTAATTTTTCCTTTCCTACGCAAGTAATTATATATATATATTTATTATATAGATATTGATGAAATACCAGGATTTCTCCTTTTACTAAAAAATCATATCTTCACCGCGCGCAGTGAACGTATCATTTTTATCTTTCACATGTGAGGATATCGCTGTCGTCATGGTAACGAACACGATTAGCCAATAAAAGGCGAGCTTCCTCTTTATTGTACGATACTTTTGTGCTTAAATATAATTCTTCTCTACTACATTAACATTTTTATTGCAAATTTTACATTATCATGATTTGTTTTTCATAACTTTCATATCTTGTTTCATGTTACACAAGATGCGTGTTTTAGTGATTGGTGAACAATTTTTCAGCATTTCGAAAATGAATAGAGAGAGAGAGTTAAGTGTACGTAAGGAAAAGCGACGAAGAGACAAACTCTTGACTGTTCTGGGCGAAGTTTACTACGACGTTTCGGCCGTTCGGCCTTCTTCAGGTTAAAAATTAAAAACTAAAAAACTATTTACAAGACTCATTGTAAATAGTTTTTTATAGTTTTTTAGTTTTTAATTTTTAACCTGAAGAAGGCCGAACTTCGCCCAGAACAGTCAAGAGTTTGTCTCTTCGTCGCTTTTCCTTACGTACACTTAACTACAAATTCGCGTCGAGACATTGTATCCTGTGGATCCTCTTACTGGGAGTTCATCGTTAGGTCAACCAACCGTACACTGCTTATATATATATATATATATACCAAGTTTATAGTGGTGTGAAGGTGAAGAGCGCTCAATACCACACATAACGATAAACACATGACGATAAACAACTTTATTTAATCACACATATAACAAAACAACCTTTAAACCTAAATTATTTACTGCTGACGTTAAATATAACGGTACAGTTAATTAAACTCCCCAAAACAGAAAGGGCCATTCTTTTTCTAAATTTAATTTCTCGCTCAATGGTGGCGACCTCGTCTTTTGGTTGGCTTTTTTACTTTGGTGTACACTTCCGACCTAAAATGGCACTAACGTTAGAAAGTTCCAGTTCTAAGGCGTACTAATTTACTATCTACCCCTACGTTTAACAGACTAGATGCACACATTACCCCCGAATAGCCTTGGCCACACTCTTTTTCTCTTCTTCGCTAGTTTTAGGAGGTCTAAATCTGCACTCTGCCATTTGTATTGCGAAGCAACGTGTTCGTTCAGAACTGACAAACGGCTAGGTAACAACGTGACATTGATGAATATTCAAAAATGTCACAGAGCAGCAATTAGGGTCACACTTCACGCATCAGATACAATGTTTGAATAGGCCAGTTTCGTATTCTAACGGTTGGACTGAATCTAGCATGAAATGGAGGCTAATGCGGGCAAATTAATTTGCATTTGAAAAGATTTGCCCGCATTAGCCTCCATTTCATGCCAGATCCAGTCCAGCCGTGAGAATTCGAAAATGGTATATTTAGAAAACTTATTCAAATGATAATTTAAACTAATTTTCTTTGTTGGAGAAGTAATTTCAAAACCTCGTGCTTCGGGTTTCATCAGGTTTCCAAACTCTCGAAAACAATAAAACCACTCGGCCTGTGGCCTCTTGGTTTCAAAGGTTTCTCGCGTTTTGAATCCTGATGAAACCCTCACACTCGTTTTTGAAATAGTACATAACAGTCTTGATGTACATGTACAATCACTTGATATATGTATGTCATTCTTATTGTGTAAATAGCACATCTTAATGTTAGTTTTGAGCTAACTAAAAAGTTGCCTACGTTTTTGTGGCGTTTGAATGAAATAAGTGGAAGTTGCGAAAAAATTTTACCAGTCTCGGGATCTTTTTGGAGTAATTTAAAGTTATTAAGAATGATACTTTTGACTGCGTAATTATGAGGATAGAAATTGAGGGTGAATGGAATTCTGTCATTCATATCCTAGTGCTGACTGTCGACCAAATTGTTGGGCACGATGATGGCCCGCTTTGACGACAAAGACATGATAGTCACGTTTTTCGAAGAACTGGCACATCTCCTCTGATTTTCTGGAAAAGTCGGAGTCATCACAACATAGACGTCGAAGTCTAAGAAATTGAGGATAAGGAATGGGTTCTTGACATGTGATGGATATGACAATGAGTACAACAAATAACCGTGAGAATCTGTAGGTTTGTAGTGCACACTGGTACATAGCACGTTGCCACTAATAGAAACTTTCATATCCAGGAAAGCCAATGTAGTTTCCGAAATTTCCCAGGTATATATAAGAGCCGGATGAAAAGAATTGACGGAGGTTATAAATTGATCGAGTTGTAAAGGAACTCTTTCTATTTCTGGTATTAATTTTAACTTATTTGAAGGGGCAGTGATCTTGGTGTTCTTGGTGTTTCAAGAAATCTGATTGGTTCGCTATCTCGGAATAATTGAGCATTATTCACTCCCTACGGGGTGAATAATCCCTGATCCAAACAAAACAAAACGGCCGGCGTAAACTTGCCAGCATTTCTGAATCGGAAATATTGAGAATACAAGATGATGTTGTGTTACAGAATACAAAGAGGGCCACAAAATCTGCCCTGAAAGTTTTCAAAGGTAAGAGAAGAGTTCATACTTTTGCCAACCACTGTTTGACTTCGTTTTTCCAGATAATTATTGCTGAAAATTAAACAATCTTCACGCCAACAATTTCTTTCACTCGGAGTAATTCTATTTTCTAAGGCTCGTCGCCCAGCAAAACGATTTTTTTACTAACATGGAGGAATAAAAAAAAATGTTTAAGAAAGTTCAACATGGCTGCAAGGAAACAAGACGGGTCATTTTACAACAAAACCACGCTCACCTCAGTTAGAGCCGCCATTTCATGTGGATCCTTTACGAACAGCACTTTCAATTTCCATTTCAAACGAACCTCTAAAACTTTGATCGAACGATGAAAATGTTTCAACAAGCAGACTTTAGATTGCTGGTTTAAACGGTGTTAAATGACCATTTTGCTGTTTGTGACGAGGATTTTAACGACGATTATTTACATTTGCCGTATTTGAAGCTTCTGTAAAAACTTTTGCGCATGCTTTGTGCCGCTTGCACGATTGACATGCCAATTAACCCTTTCAGCCCCGATAGTGCCAAATGGCACTTATAGATTTTACTCTGTCTAACGCCAGACGATTTTACTCGTCAATGGGGAACCCCTCGGGGCTTAAAGGGTTAAATCGGCTTTGGATGGTTTTCTTCTGCAAATGTTGTTGAGATCACTTTGAGAGTATATACTTAAATATATTTTCATATGGTTAATATCTTTTTTGTGCACTGCGGTCCCTTGGGAAACTGTATTGCAAGGTCGTTAGCGCCTATTTACACGTTGGAGTTTCTATTGTTTATGCAAGGGTTTTTAAGGATGGTTGTTCGCGCCACTTTCCATTCACGCTAGCGACCCAGAACTTTGGTCTTTTCTTGTAGAGATTTACTATGGAGAACAGCGACAGTTTCTCGGCCGGGAAGGATTATCTACGCTATCGGCCAGTTGCTGGTACCAGCCAATCTGAGTTTAATCTTAACCCATCGATCGCGGAAACCTCCAGAAGGTCAAACCAAACGCAGTCACGCATGGCAGAGTCGCCGCTTGTGCAAAATGTGTTCAATATGTTCAAGAGCTCCTTAGAGGTCAAACTTGAAGAAAAAGGCAAACAGATCGAGGGAAAATCAGAGACTGTCGACTGACTGGTCGACTCCGATTCAAGGGAAACCAAAAGCAGTTTGAGCTCAACGCCAAGCTCGATTCTGTCCTTGACTGAATTAGAGAGGAGGCTGATGGTCCCAATGTTGCGGTGAGCGAGTTGATAAAAGAAGCAAAGGATTAATTCTAAAACGGCGAAAGCTTATCAGGATCGCGGATAAATGTGTTGATGGCTGGAAGGTGGTAGATGAGTACATGTCGGATGATTTGGCGTCGTGGTCGGAGGACGATAAGCGGTTAAGAAGAGCCAGAGAAACTGTTGGTCGGCAAGCGGCCCAGCACCGAAGCGATTACTCGAAACGTTTTAGGAGCACCTTATCCAGCTCAGATCGGCAGCTTTTCGCGGAAAGATTTGGTTTAAGCATTGACCAGCACTTTTCTTTGTGAGCATTCATTGTGTTTTGGGTTCTCTTGCGATCCTCCCATACCTGTGGTTCAGTTTGTTTTATGGATCTATAAGATGAAAATGATTTACGTTCGTTTGAACGTAGTGAATTAGAACGTAAATATATTTTCATATGGTTGATATCTTTTTTTGTGCACTGCGGTCCCTTGGGAAACTGTATTGCAAGGTCGTTAGCGCCTATTTACACGTTGGAGTTTCTATTGTTTATGCAAGGGTTTTTAAGGATGGTTGTTCGCGCCACTTTCCATTCACGCTAGCGACCCAGAACTTCGGTCTTTTCTTGTAGAGATTTACTATGGAGAACAGCGACAGTTGCTCTTCGTATGCGTGCCACTCGCCCTCCCACCCTCCTACCCGCTTTATTTGTCCTTAATTTTCTGATACTGCTTTGTCTCCGTTTCAGGCCGTAGAGAGTCTAACCTCGATCAGAGCAAGTGCTTCCGGTGCCACAGACTCGGCCACTGGGCCAGGGATTGCTGTTATGCATGGCTCAGCCAAGGTGGTGGCGGATCCAATAATGCCAGCATGGCCAACGTGCCTGGATTTACCTACAAGTGCCACACCAGATAAAATCCAGGACAGTGAGTCCTCTTCTGAAGGTTACGAAGACTTAGTTCAGGTACTGCGGGATAATGACGCGTGCGAATTTGACGATAGTAGCAAGTTTGAGGTACAGGTTAAAGGAAATTTGTGTAAGAATTTGCACTTCTGGAGGGGCATCGGTGCATCTCCTTTCATTTTGAGCGTCATAGAAGAGGGTTATAAGTTACCTTTCTTTGCTTTTCCGAAACCCGCAGCGTTTAAGAGCAATAGATCAGCGCTAGAGCATGCAGAATTTGTTGAGAGTGCGTTAAAAGTGCCTTTTCAGTCTGGCCGCGTTATTCGGTGTGCCGTACCCCCGTATGTCGTCAACCCTCTTTCTGTTTCTGTGCAGGCCAACGGTAAAAAGGGGCTAATTTTGGACTTGAGATACGTGAACAGGCATTTGCAGAAGAAACGTATGAAATACGAGGATTGGAAAGTGGCCATTTCATATTTTGAGTCGGGAGCTTACATGTTCCCATTCGATCTTAAGAGCGGTTATCATCATAAAGAGGTTGCAACCGATCACCAGAGTTACCTAGGTTTTTTCGTGGGTTGACCCCGTTTCTAAGAGTCCGCAATTCTACCGATTTACGGTCTTGCCCTTTGGACTTTCCTCCACGCCACATATTTTCACTAAAGTTCTGAAACCACTTGAGAAGCACTAAAGGTTAAACGGGGCACGCATTGCTCTTTTCTTGAATGATGGTTGGGGTATAGCCAGTACGCGTGACGCATGCGCTTCCCTCAGCATAACGATTAAAAGATGACTTGCTTAGTGCAGGTTTTGTGTCTAACGATGATAAGTCTGTTTGGGAGCCTTGCCAAAGTATTCTCTAGTTAGTTATTATATGGCAGTGATAATGGTACTATTGAAATCAGTGAGAGAAGAGTTGCGAAAATAGTTTCAACACTTTGCTCCATCATGGATTGTGAGTTTGTGATTTCTGCTAGATGCCTACACTCGTTTACTGGGCAGACAGTTTCTACTGGTCCCGTGGTGGGGAATGTAAGTCGTATTATGACGCGACATTGTTCTATGTCTTCCGCGTGCGCACCTTATTGGGATGCCCTTTTAGAACTGGATCAATACACGAAGGATGAAATTATTTTCTGGAAGAAAAATACTGATTTTGTCAAGTCCAGGTTTTGTTTTTGGACAGAAAGCCTCACGTGTTTGGCTTTTCTGATGCCAGTGCAACTGGTTGTGGCGCAGTTATCTCTCTTGATTCGCAACGCGTTTGTCATAAGCTTGGGATTCCAGCAAGGCCTCCAGAAGTTCGACTTGAAGGGAACTCCCTGCCATGAATTTTGCAATTGAGTCGTTTAGTTCTGTGCTCCCATGTAAAATTCGGAGCCTAATTAAGGAGCAAGATTAAGCTGGAGATTCAATGGATACCCAGAACTGAGAACGAGAAGGCGGACTTTATTAGTCGCCTTATCGACGTTGACGACTGACAGCTAATTGAGAGGTTCTTCGCCACTTTAGAAGAAGCCTGGGGACCCCATTCGGTTGATTTTACAACGCCTAAGTGAAAAATGTCTTCTAGAGATTCTGGAATCCTGGAAGTGCCGGTGTTGATTTTTTCGTTCAGATTTGTAATCAGAGAACTGCCTTGTGGTTCCGCCAGTAGTTCTTATCGCTAGAGTCCTACATTACCTAAAAGTTCATAGGGCTTTGTTAACACTGGTGATCCCCTTTTTGGCCATCGTCTAGTTTTTGGCCTTTAATCGCATGTACTTATACTGCTGCTTTGCAAGGTTACGTTCTGGAAGTTGGTTACCGTGCTCTCATGTATGGCACGAACACAAATTCCCTTTTGGGATCGGAATGTTTCCGTCGGCAAGTTTCAGGCATCAGGTTTGATTTTCGTTCAAGAGAAAAAGAGAATTACATATTTCGAAGGTGAAGTAGCTACACATGATGTGAAGGCTGGTGTATGTATATGAGGAAAGAGGAAAGTACGTGAAATAGAGCTGATAAACCAGGTATGAAAGCAGGTCGTGGGTAAACCATGAAAGTTGAGAGACGAAGTAATTCGTGGATATGGTGCCCTTACAATGATATTGAGACTAGCTTGTTTGAGGGATAAAGCTTGAACGTATGGAGATTAAAAAAGGGTAAGAAATAGAAGAAGGTAAAAGTAAAGAGAAGTGGAGGAGAATAATAAAAGGATAAGCAAAAAAAAAAAAAGAAAGAACAAAGGCAAAAAGGAACACAGGGGGAGAGGAGAAGAAATAAGGTAGGAGAGAGATTGTTGATTGTTGCAGTGTAAAAGAAAAAAAATAAAGAAAGAAAAAGAAAAAAGAAAGAGAAAAGAGAGAAAAAAGCGTTTATCTGTTCATTTCTTTGGAGAGGACGAGATTTTTTCTGTTTCTTCCAGATTGTCTTCGCTGCCAGGCCTTGGAAGTTAGCTCCCGCTCAGGTCATGGTCGATAGGTGTGTTTTTGTCAAGATGCTAGTAAAATCCAGAGCTGATTCAACCGCCAAGTAGTATAAGGAGATTTCTTGCATGGTGCGGGCAGAACTCTGTTGCTGACAGTTATCTTTTTTCCCCTACTGTAGTGACTCTTTATTTATTCCAGCTCTTAGCCCACCAACACAAGTCACGCTCGGTTCTGGTCATGGTGCATGCCGCCCTGAAATGGTTCCACTCGTTTGTTCCTGTTAACGGCCCAAATCTGCTTGATGACGAGTGTGCCAAGAATGTTACGGAGTCGGCAAAGAGGAGGGAAGGCAGCCCCATTTTGAAGAAGGACCCGATCAGCACGGAGCTCATCAAGAAAATAATTAACAAATTCGCCTCTGAAGGGGCTTCGTTGAAGGATTTGAGAATTGCTGC
>NC_090875.1:5186760-5194260 GCF_036669935.1 Montipora foliosa | reverse complement strand
ACTTGTGGTGGTGGTAAATACTAAAGTGGCTAAAGTGGCTTATTCGACTCCCATAACTTCACTGGCATGCATACGTTACTTTCCATTGTCACGTTTGTGGTATATTTGCTTTCGGGATAGGTCCTTATAGGATTATGCATTTGGGTGACAAACCCATGCATACATCAAAGAACACAGATCTTTGCCTTTCCCAGAGGCTTCGGGAGTGAATGTCTAAGACAGAATCGGGGGCTTCATTGGCCCCAATATAAATGCTTCTCCCGTTATCTCTTATAGGACAGGTTTTAGTTTCACATCGTGGCAGACCATACTCAATATCACAGCTTCAAGATCTCGATGCTCGTCGTGACGTCTGCAAACTATCGCGTAATCAACATTGAACTTATCTCCACACACACTAGTAGATAGAGTGTCAAGGATTTTCCATCATATTTAAGCTTGATACTCTCTCAGAACTCTCGTCTATTTAGATCATGCCCGTGTCTGTAAAGGGGATAACCTTCAGTCAACTCGACGCGCCGTTCTCTGTGGCAAGGTCGACATCTCTCTTGGTCTTCTGAGGGAAGGAATCCTTCACGTCCTCTAACATCGCTTGCGAACTTTAGTCCTTCTCCTTGCGTACAGCTTAAGGCTTTGATGCCGCGAATTACCAGCTGACTTTACTAGCTGGCTTACCCAGTTTTCCACGTACTCTTCCAGGTGCCGACCTGGAACCGAGCGCTGTGCCTAGGTGCTTGTGACCTTGCGTGGTTATGTTGATTGTTGTTCCACAAAAGGTCTTCCTTGCAGTTTCTTCTTCGCACTTCTTTGCATTAGAAAAGTATCCTAAGCTAGATCCTTACTCGATTTACTCATTCCACCACTTCTTTAATTCCACCAGCAAACCTGACCCTGCTGCATCATCATCAACATTGGCACTGTTTGGCAAGAGTTGAGATATTCAGATGTGTGATCAGAGGACAGAGACTGATTGCGTGGAAGTTGATGGCTACAGGGTGATCTTGTGTAGTACCCTTTTTTGATCTCTCCTTAAGGAGTTGAAGGCATTTGAAGCCTCAATTTTAGGGTCGGGGAAGAATTTTATCTACAGCGGATGGCCTGTCCATTCGGTCTTGACCAGGGGCACCTGTAAATAGTGCTGGCTATTTAATAAGATCATTGTTAGACCGTAGCACGGCTATCATTTTCGCCATAAGGCGATTTCGCAAAAACTTAGGGCGAAAGAAAGAGAATTTTCACATGAAGCCTTGATTATCTGTCACCGTAAATTAATGCACAAGTAAATCGAATGAACCTGACCAGCACGAAAGAGCTTCCGACCATTTGTCCATCATTTTCATGTTCAAAATAAGATTCCTCATATACACAATTTCTCAAACCAACAGGTAAAACTTAACTTTGCTGCTAAATATTTGCAAACAAAGACCATAAAAAATTGCAAAGAGCTAATCAAAAGCCCCTTCATCGACTATAGAAACAACTCGAAAGCAAAGGAATCAAATTTGTTCAAAACGGTGGGATTTGAACCCTCGACCCTCGTGGCGTGGGTTGAAATCCCATCTGGGACTCGGATTTTTCCGAGTATCCATTTGATGCACAATATCTTTCATGTATTTCTAACATTTCTGGCTTAGTAAATTGAAAAGTAGGCTTCAATATTGGCAAACCAATTCTGTTTTTACGAGAAGAGTGTAACCCATATTGAATATTGAATATCTAGACGAAATCCGCTTTCTCCTTGCCCAGAGGGCAAAATCCCATTATGCCTTGCACGCCGATTTGTGGTGTTCTAACAACTGATGGCCTCTTCTTGAACGGTTTCTGCAGCGCTCAAGTCAAAAGAAATGCTGGAAAGACAGAGACACCTCGTGAAACTCTGGCCGAAACAAAATATCAAACCAAAAGCTTCAGGCCGTCTACGCATTTAACAGTGGAATGACTGATTAGGCTGATGTTGCTCGCGAACATCGACGCTGCAAGAAGAGTTGCTTAAAAATAGTACTAACGGTTGCCACATCACTGTACATTGTCGTTTTTCAGGTAGGAGATAATTAGTTACATTATCTTTGAAGTTCCTATTGTCAAATTTACATTCAAACATGCTACTGACGGCAGCACTCACTTCTCAATGAGAACTCCTAGTTTATAAAGCCTACTTGTAGATTAAAGAAAAACAAACGTTTAGAGCTCGCCGGTCTTGGTAAATCAACATTGTTTGAGCTTTTTTTTCAATTTTTTAATTTGAAATTTAATAAACCCCCACCACATTGCCCAGGGGCTTAACAAAGCTTATATTGAGAAGCGCACACATACCAAATCAAACGGACTTCATATCATTAATTTGTCTAATATTCTAATGTAATACATGTACAATTAAAATTATTGGCTTTGTTTCTTTCACGCAAGAAAAAGTACACAGTGGCACCATCCAAGGGCTCTCCAAAGGGCTCTCCAAAGGGCTCCATCCAAGGGCTCTCCAAAGCCCTCTCTCAAAGGAGAGGGTTCAAAATTTCAGTCAAGACGTCAAGAGCGAATCTCAGTTACATCAAAGAAGTCGGCTTCATTAAAGCCCACCATGGAGCAGCAGCAACATCTTCAAAGAAGCAAGAGACAACCGTCATTCACACCAGTCCAGCTGTGCAGCTGTACAGCCCAGAACGTGTGAAGAGAGGTCATCCTATAAAACAGATAACTGTTGGGGAAAGAGAAGATCGTGGCTTAGTGATGTTCTTGGCGGTGGCACACAATCAGTTCTACACCTAAAACACAAAACGAAAAAAACCGTTTAGCATGTACATGTACAAAGCCTGAGACTTTATGTCAAGATATGTATGAGAAACACATTAGATGGACTCCGTTCTACAATGTTTTAACTGCACTAACCAGAAGAAATGGCTGGCCTTTGAAAGAGATTGGTGCTGAATACTTCGAAGATTTGAATGAGCTAATCCACAGACTAGATCCGCACTTATTACAAAACAGTGAGTATGAATGTCCAGTTTCTGGCATAAAAGAAAGAGCTAAAGCCTGAACAGTTGTTTCTTTACAAAGAGGAAGAAGGACATATATTGACAGAATATCATAACACATTAATTGACACGTACCAATGACACATAGAACTGCTTTGTTCCTCTAAGTCGTCGAGGTCTGATTTTAAGTTTTAATGGACATTTTGAAAGAAAATCACACTTGTAAACGAATTAAAAGCATATTTGATTCTGCAGACGAAGACAACAGTCCGTCTTCGACATAGCAGAATTAGCCGGCTTCATTAAAAAGTTAAGTACTTCCTTTTATCGAGCTTTTTCTCCTTTGTATTATATTTCGTGAATAAATACTTACGAAAAACTGAGTAATTCATTGTTATGAAATTGTCATGCTGCAAGCTTAGTTGATTCAACATTTATTCAGCATTTTATTCTACTATTTCAAGCGTTCATGTAACTTGTAAGGTACATGTTATTTAAGCTTAAACGGTTTTTTTTTGTTGTAAAAACGATTTAATGAATTCGTCTAAACGATCTCAGTATGTATAAAATGAGCAAACTCCATCATAGGAAGTGCTTTGGTACGGTATTTTACGCACTAAACTCACTCGCTCGCAGAGCTTCGCTCGTGCGTTTTGTGAAAGCAAACTCGTGCGTAAACACCGTATGTTAGCACTTTTCATGAAGAAATCTATGAAGCATATACCATCTAATATATGGTACATTTATGGTATTATAAGCAAACAGCCAATTTCAAGTTAATACGTAAGTTAAAATCAATGTAACAACAGTTTGCTGTATGACCTGTGGTTGAGAAACATTTTTAAAGCTGGATAACCTGTGGATAAACTAGCGATGTTGCGCACGCTTGCTTGTCCTTGTCTGGGAAAAGAGGCATGTATCCCTGGGGGGGGGGGGGGGGGGGGGTTTCTCTCCTTATAAGGGCTTAATGGGGACGTGCGGCCAGCCAGGGTATGGTTTTCGGATTTTTGTCTTGAACAGGGTATCGAATTTAGCATTTTTTGTCTTAATCAGGTTATGGATTTATCAATTTTTGTCTTAAACTGGGTTAAATGTCTTAAACAGGGTATCAAAAATCGGAATTCTGTCTTAAAATGGGTAGGAAAATCAGCGATATTTGTCTTAAACAGGGTCAGGGTATGAGGGGCCGCGCCGCACCTCCCCAACCAGGGATACATCGAGTATACATCGAGTACCCCCCCCCCCCCCCCCCCCCCCCCCCCCCCCCCCCCCCCCCCCCCCCGGGCATGTATCCTTAAGATTATGTTGGCCAAATAAGTAGCTGGTACGAAAAAAACTTAAAGATGCTTTTGGCCGGTTAAAACATATCTGTATAAAAACTGAGACATGCGAAAAAAAGGTGGTTACGAAACAACAGTACTCTTGCAACAAATTTAAATCAAACTGTAAACGACATCTTAGGGAGTCTAAAGAGGAATGAGTACCCACTGTACTTAATTCTGTTGGAACTTGAAGGCTTGTGAGATCCATGTTTGAAATAACTTTATTTCGACAAAATCATCGCCAACAATGCTATTGTCTTTGGCGACATGTACTTGCAGTGCTGAAATTCGCAAAACCGGGCATCAGAGATTAGCAAGTTGAGAACTGATTGACTGTGATTGGTTAAATTAACAGTGTCTAGCTCTGTTGCGCCGCCGGAAATCCGAAAGTGTCAATCAAAATCTTAAGTGTGTGAAGTTGATCTCAAGTCGGTGTCAATCAAAATTATAGATGCGTGAAGTGAAAAAAAAATTAACAACGCTATTTTAATTTACAGCAGCGTCTTTTTATGGAATAATCGCAGCCTATCCTGAGACTATGACTCTTTCGTCGCAATCACTTGCCATGTGGTATTGCTTCAAAACAAAAAAATATTACTGCGTTTGGGCCGGGTCTCATTACAAACCATTTTTTTTTATTATTTGGCTGACTTTAAAACGGCTGGAAAAAATCAAATTGCAAGACCTAAAATAAAATTGATAAAAACAACTGTCTTCAGTCACCTTGACGGCGGGCTGCTTTGTTTTTCGAAATATGGAAAAATTGGTCAGCCTCACTCAAGCACACCCGCGCGTCTGTGATGTTGTTTTTTCCGATTCTGAAATTTTTGAAAAAGTCCAAATGAGGGGTCGCATTAGAAAAAAAGTCCCTAAAGTAAACAAGTTTTGCCAATCGTCTCTAATGCGACCCCGGCCTTGGATGCAAATAAAACTTGGCTTTAAAACAGCTGGAAAAATCAAATTGCAAGACCTAAAATAAAATTGATAAATAAAATTTACAGTCACATTTCGATAGTTAAAAGGCAAACGTCAATCACACCTGCGAAATTTTAGCGGCAAACAACTGTCTTCAGTCACCTTTGACGGCGGGCTGCTTTGTTTTCGAAATATGGAAAAATTGGTCAGCCTCACCCAAGCACACCGGCGTCTGTGTGCGTCGTGTTATGACGCCATTATCTTTAATTTCCTGCTGGTCTTTCGTATACCGCATCCGAAATAACTCATATGTCCATAAAACAAAAGAAAAAAGCGAACATAACAAGACCTAATTAGCATAACAATGGCTTTTGTCCTCCACCATTTTAATCCAGTATAGTAAAGTCTACCCTTTCCTGCTTAAAGCAGATCTTCACGAGCTATGACTTTGCAGTATTCAGAAAAAAATATACGCGTAAAATCTTCAAAGTACTTACCGCCTTGAGTTTCATCTCGCAAATGTATTGCGAGGTGGCATCCACGCTGTTTGCCGCGCGAAACAGCACCCAAAACTGAGCCTTGCACATTGTAAAACGCTTATTTTTTACGGGCTGGACGTTGCACTATGACAATCGATGGGCGTCCAGCTGCAAAATTTTCCCATGTCTGCCTTTCTTCAGAAACAACGTGCCATACCGTATGTTTCGGAAAAAATTGTGCTTACGTTCAAACGCTGTGGATTATAGGATTTTTTCCAGACACTACATAAGCCCTCAGAGGATTTCGTCTTCATACACATACAAAAAGTTATATAATTCCAAAAAGGTTAGAGTGAAAAAATATTCACTGCGCATCTGCTAGAAGGGGTTAGTTAGGTGACTGTGGTACCCTCTCTCTTTTCCCTTAAGCACAGTAATAACAGGTGAGAAGACGGTGGAAATCTCCTGTAATGACATGGTGAAAAAGCTCAGTAACTGCACTTCGATTCTATTTTTCACAATTACCATTAGTTGTAAGCTATCAATACCTTAATCACCAATAAAAAATGTAATGTTTCCCATGATTTGAAATTTACGAGACGCAAGCCGTAGAGAAGGCTTTTCCTTTTTCGATACACGTTCATTAAATAGTCTGTTGAAATATAGATATGTTAGTTGTACCTTGAGAGGAGAGCCAGATGCAAATGAGCTGAAAAGCAAGACAACTTGTATGATGTGCCACAATTTCATGCTCAGTGTTTGATTAAAGAAAAGCAAGTTGAATTGAGACCACTTTTATTTGCAGCTGGATAGAATAAAAGTTAAAAATAGAGAATAGCACATATAGACGTAACAACCTACAATACCTAAGCGTAATGTTTTCAACACGTGTTCTCCATTATAGATTAAAGAGAAACTTAAGACTATTGTCGCACAGCCTTTGTAAGCTCCTCCTTTGTGACGCATGCATGGTAAATAGCTTTGGTCAGTAATTGAAGCCGGATAGGTTCTAGCCTGGGCTCAGTTGCCCAAAAAGCCTGTTTTTTTTTTTTGCAAATCTTGCCCTTATGGAGGAAAAAAAAATCCAAAAATTTCCAGAATATTGTTTATCCTTCTTAGACCTTTTTATTGCTTTTTTTGTAGGCAAAAGGAAACGGAATGATATCCGGAAATGATTTAAAGAGCCCCACAAAGGCTGTAGTCAATGAAAAGCGCAGACCATGGTTGCGGTCCAATAAAATGGTTGATGCAATGGAACACGAGACATGAGTAACGAAGACTGTTAAGAAAATTCGATATCAGAAGATAACATGGTCCCATCTGGCGCTTTAAAAAATACTCTTACTTACTTCGATGTTCATCGGTTGAAAACAGAGATATCACGTCTTTAACAAAAAATTTTCGAGTATTGCACAGCAAAGAGGTAATAAAGTAAGCAGTCGACTCCGCGGCTGTGAGTATCCAATGAGGAAAGATAAAACCGTTGACCCTGTCTACAGCCGCCCGCTCTCCGAAAAAAAAAAAAATCGGAGAGGAGCGTCTGTGATTTACCGTTAGTAATCGTGTTCCCGGAATAATTTTGCATACATTATTAAGTGATCTACGCTGACCAAAATTTGCGTGGCTCATATTTCGTTGGAGCTAAATTCTCAAAATGGTGGTCAATGAGGTAGATTTCAAACGTGCATTGAAGAGCGTCTCCGATAGTTTTAAGATACCTTGGCTTTATAGCATAGAAGCACTCTTTAAAGGAAAGGATGTATTTGCAAGCCTTCCAACCGGGTACGGCTCTGATCTTCAGAGCAGCACAGATCG
>NC_090875.1:5141760-5156760 GCF_036669935.1 Montipora foliosa | reverse complement strand
CCCAAGACATGATAAAAATGACAAAATGTGTTGTTATTGGCAATTACTTATCTAAGATGTATTCCTCGAGAGCATTATTTGGGGATAGTCCGGAACAGATATGCTTCAATTTCAAGTGAACCTGTTCCTGCACAGGTACGCCCTGATTACGCTGCACTAATGATAAATTTTTACACAGGTTAATATCCTTGCAGACACTTCTCCCACAGTTTTAAGAGATAACACGTCCAGGAAAATGTAATTATAATAGCTGTTGATCCGGTTGACGATGTGAGGTCTGTCTAAGTCCTTCGACGTCTTGCAGCGTTTGATATCATGAAACCAACCAAAGCATATACAAACCGCAAGAATATTGTTAAAATTAAGCGTATATGTTGACAGCTTGAACTACATATCTCGGTGAGGCTTGTCTAAACAAATACGTGTACACTGTTGCTTCACTTTAGATATTCTAGCTACGTCCCCTACGAAGCTCAAATCGGTAAAAATTTGAATTAGCCTCTAAAGTATCACTCATCAAATTGCCTTCGGCAAAGATAGACAGGGGCCATAAGACACCCTGGATAAGTGTTTTCCATTTTTTTACTTTCAAGAGATCGAAATCAAGAGCCCCCAAATCAGGTGAGGTAGGGTTGAAACCACTTCTGAGATTTTTAAATTCTTAGCACTTTCTTGTGCAGATTTTATTGAAAGAAGCGCCTTCGTTTCCATTTTATCTGAGAATGAAAGTCCTTGCAGCCACCTTAGGACTGCAAGCACAATGGGGCCATTTCATTTGCCTTTTGCCTTCACAAGAGGACTCGTTCTATTTCCACTAATGTTCACACAGTTACTGCCACGATAGCTTATCATAACTGAACCATGACCGATGTTCAATACGTACCACGTCGTGTGATAACTGATGACGCTGTGTTGAATGACATCAACACCAGCTGTCATATTTTGACTCTTTCATCTTTTACATAGATCAGCCTGATTCCTTGAGCTTGTCTTTTTGCCCGTTAAAGTAGGATAAACTACATTGCTTTTGTGAGTAAACCCGGGCAAACATCGGGAAAATATTGCACATGTCTATGCAGAATGGCGTGCCGGTTCCCTAAACCGTTTAGGAAATAAGAAAACTAATTTTTTCGTGATAGTGATCAGATTCTGAAAGAGGATTTTAACATCAAAGGAAGATTAAATCCGGAAACAACAAACACGCTAAAGCAATCATTAACTTGTATCACTCGTCCAATGAACTTTAAGTGACCTTTATGTCCTAAGACAAGGTGAATTGATAATTTATCCACTGGAGTTATCTCACTATAACCAACCCTCTTCACTGAATCTGCTTAACTCTATTTGCAAGAAACAAAGTAAAAAGTGCGCCAGCAAAGCCAGGAGTCCTCACCGTAATTGTCTTAAATAGAACAGTTTCCTGTTCATGTGCGGGCGTGTCCTGGTTTAGACAGGTATCAACACCACGATTTCAAATTTTTAAAATACTAAACAAAACTCATAATGGTTTATTGTTGGATGGGTCTCAAAGTGATTACAGCTAATACGCTGGAAGAAAATAAAAACAAAATTAAACAGACCTCCTGCATGGTGCCAGTCTATTTCTCGCGCCAGAAACGTCGAATTGTCAGCAACGCAAAAGAGGCAAAAAGCGGTACCGTACCATTTTGGTAAAGAAATGATCCTGAGAGACGTTTTTGGAGAACGAAACTGAATATTTCCATATTGCTGGATTATTTTATATGTAAGCTGATTTTTGAATCGCGTGAATTCCTCTCAAATAAAACAGTTTGTTTGTTTCTGGAGCCTCATTGTTTTTGGATCCAGGCAGCAATTTTCTAATGAGGCCATGGTATAGAAAAGGGTACTTTGAACATATGCTTAATCAACAGCTCCGTCGCCTTTTTCGTCCATGTCCGTTCACATACCACAACAGATCGCCTGTAATAAGCTCGTTATTTTACCCCCTACAAAGAACGGGGTCAGCTCCAGTAGGACCAAGTTTAGAAGCCGAATGTGAAAAAGTCAAAGGGAAGAGAATATAATTTCTTTGGTTTTCTTCTTTTAATGCACGATTTCGAAAAAAAAATAAACAAAAACACAACAAAAGCAATAGTTTATTATGTGCCATCCACATCTTCCTTGTGATTAAAATCGTCCAGCCAGCTTTGCAACTTTTTATATCTGCTGTAGCTGTTAAGTTCTAGATAAATACTGCTAATCAGCTCTTTGTGGTAAGTAGCTATTTTAATGGAAGAAACCCAAGTGACTGGTTTTCATAAACGGAAATACCCCAAAGTACAATTTGTCTGCCAGTTTAGTTGTATTTTTCTTGTAGATCATTGCTTTTGTAAAGAGTAACACAGATTAGGCTTCGAAGAGCGAAGAAGACGCATCGACCGAGAAGGTGAGCATATAGTAGATAAATCAGTCAGTCTTAATTTTTGGTTATCTGCAGCAATCTTTGTTGACATAAATGGATTTATAACTTGGCTATCTTGTCTTGTGATGTACAGCGAAATTTCAATGAGCTTCCGGAGGTATTAAAATAGGTGAAAATTGCACGCAAAGTTCGCCTTAAACTGTTCCGTAAAATTTAAACAAAGTTTTTTTATCGACAGATTTCAAATACTAATGTGACAGTAATCACACAACATTTGATCCTTTTTGTAACTGAGGCAGCTGTTTGATTTGTAGACATTAGGCTAATTCTAACATTTCAAGTGCAGAGCAAATTCGAAGGAAATAGTTCGTGGCTACATCGTCTTTGTTACTCTCGGAGGCTTTCCGATTTAGTTTATCGTGACTTTTTCTATATGTATCCTACATGACTAAGTAAAGGGAAGAATGCTGATGAAAAAGCACAGTTGATTAACAAGAGGTCTATTGTTTACTTCTACTGGCATGGCTGTGATGACGTATGCTATCGTTTCCTATTCGAGTGACTTCGGACGGGGCTTCGCACGCTCCTGGCCATTTGAATGCTCTTTTTTAATAGCGGCTCAGTTGTCATCGATTGACCATACATGATGAACAACTATCATAAGCACGATTGAAGGGTGTGTGAAATATGGTATTCCTCGATAATTCAATTCTTGATCACTTCCACTTTCTTACTGTACAGTGCTATCGTGACAAAATTGAGAAACAGAGTAAAGATGATAGGAGGATATGGGTTGCTCTATAGTTGATCGACAATAAAAAATTCAATTGCAATGCTAATCAATCTTTCCACCTTTCCTTCTGTTTTTAAAACGCCTATCACTGCTCGCTAAATCATGCATCGTTAATTTATGACCTTTTGTTGAGCAGAATGAAGAGAGAATTCTATTTCTTTTGTAAGATGACCTAAGTACGGGTAGATAACATGATACACGGCTTAAAATCGGTTTCCGCTTACATTGTGGAAATCTGGATTGGCAAAATTGCATTGTCTAAAAAGACGAGCAAAACTATAATCAGTTTGAATAATAGCTCTTCGGCTGTTTACTCGGCTGACTAGACATACGTCCGATATTTCTCTTGGATTTGTCAGAGCAAGATCAATCTCTCACGCCGGTATTACGTACTTGCCTAATATTTTTTTAAGTCAAAAACGTGTGCTGAAAGATTGCTGCAAGTAAGTGCATTTAAAATTTTAGTCCTAATTGGGGAGATGACTTCTGGTGATTTTAAAATAAACCAAAAGAAAAGGCCTAAAATAATTTTGAATCACTCAAGATTTTTTGGCTGAATCCATATCTAGATGTATATAATATTACGGGCCGGGGCAAGTGAAGGTAGCATCTAAAACAAAATAAAAAGGTTAAGAGAGGATAACAAGTTAAGTTGGATGGTTTATTTTATGTTTTTTGCCGGAAAACGGCACCGTAGATAGCTGCATGCTTTAAACTCTAGGACTGTATTATGAATGAGATCATTTTCGTGGAATCAAATAGGTGACCTGTTAGTTTTCAGCGACCTGTTGATTTCAGCGAATGATCTTAATCATTCGCTGAAATCATGCGGGTGCTTTGGGTGTAAATCCAGCTTAGATCGATGGCTTCATTTGCCTTCAGTGGTTCCTGTCAGTTTAATTTGACCGCGATTCGCCAATTGTCAATTTGTTGCCTCTTAACAGTCCGACCACTTCATGTTATCCTGCTCATTCCTGAGGAAGTTTATTTGAGAAAGTGATTCAGATACTACTTTTTTCTGTCTGTCATTACCGTGATAGATGTTTCTTGGAATCCCTTTTTTGATGCTACATGGTGTTGCTGGCCATAAAATTGATAGCATGAGCCGTTGCTTAGTGGTGAAGTATTGACCACTGCAAGACTCAGTCGCGGCTATTTCATGTTGAATTTAAGCGGATTCTAACTGGAGCCTCGATTTCCGTAAAACAATTTGCAATGTTAGAGTGCTGGGTGGAGTTGAGCTTAAGGACACCAATAACGCTAGAGAAAGCCTCAGTCTGGATTAGGAAAGACTCATCGCGGAACCATTGACATTGGCATTCCTTCACATTCTATGCCAGCTGATACCAACACGTCACAATAACGCTCACAGTACATAAAGGAAGAGCAGATTTGTTACTGAATGTAATCAACTTTCCATCACCCCGAATTTTCATATTTCTTTCACATTTATTGGTACCGTAAAGCTATGCGGCTTTATAACAAGCTTAAACTGGGGCTGTAATCATAATACCTTATGCTGCTGAGCCGTTTATACGGTTCACTTTATGATTTTAGAATGCATTCACACATTTCATAACAGTGATAACTAGGCAGCCATTATCACAGTCCCGTGTTTCCCTACATAAGGTATTCTTTTCAAGGGAACATTAACATTTCAGTAGAAATATACCCATGACGTCACCGCAACGCAAACAAAAATTGGTGACCTCAGTACGTCATCTGTATTAATCAATTTTCACAATTTTCACAAGGTTCTTAACTTTAATCATAAAGTATTTCCTACCCGAAATGAGGCAATGTGGAAACCTGGACAATTCTGGCAAAAGGGTTTGGTTTTTTTCGTTCGCAAAGAGCAATTATTTCTGTTTTCAACTAAATGCAAAACAATAAGTCTCTTTGATGAGTGGCAATTAAGAAGCTCCCATGACTTGTGCTTCAGGAAAGAAACATAGAATATTCTTTGCATGGGAAGAAGCGGAAGTTGCACACAAACCACTGGGCCGGGCTGGGGCTTGTTGCGGTAGTGGCTGTATCGAGAGTATTCATCTCACCTGGACGGAATTAAAATTCAAACGAGGGTAATATCCTGAAACTCAGCGATGTTAATCCCTGGTGTTGTAGTATATTTCCCTGCGGTATTTGAAGGGCACGCCTAGTGGTTCAAACAAGCCGATCTCAGAAACATTCCATGTGCTTTGACCAGGCTTCCCTTGGTCATTAGCGTGAAAGTTTCAACTGCGCCAAATTGGCGCCGAACAAGCGTAGACAGTAGCTTTCATCTGTGATAATTTTGTCATTGAAGAGTTGATCATTAGATTACCTGCATCGCACTCAAAAAGGCACAGCCCTCGAAGATGACCATCATGTCGATCTTCAGACTCAGCAGTGGGTGCTAGAATGAGAAATCTGAGAAGTGGCGATTTTTTTGAAATTTTCTCCTTCTGTTTTAACCCATCACTTGTGAGTCAATCTCTGTTCTTAAGCCATCCTTTTAGCTGATGAACAAGAAAACAGGGTTAGAGCGAGATAGGTTTGAAATTGGAAACTCGCAGTCGTGCATGCTGTTCCATAGTCGGACTAAAACCTAGAAACTAGACTGGTACGAGATTATCATAGACTGAGGACTAGGAGCAGGCACAACAGGCAAACTGTGGCCGATTTATTTCCGGTATTCAACATATTGGAGATTTTATAAGAAAATCGTTCGCTGGCGGACGCACCTCGCGATTCTCGCTGATCGTCGCGATCGTCAACTGTGTCGCTGACTAAATATGGCTAGAGGATTTTAATTAAAGGAACGAACTCTGAGTCACTTTTTATTTTTTTTCTTTTATTTGCTTAACTCTTACTTAGGATTTTAGAGGTTAACGCTAGAGGCGATTAATTAACTTGGTTTTGACGTTAAGTGATTTTTTTTCAAGTTGGCATAAGTTCATGAAAATGAATTATTCTCTCGTTGGGCGCCACCTTGGCCGTAATCGTGAATGATTCTTTTTGTATGAGGCATAAATATCACAATGTGATGACCCCACAGCGACAAATCAGTGCATATGAGGCGTGATCTTCAGAAATTCTATTAAGCTTTTTGTTGACGTATAGTAGGTTGCATTTTTCTTTAGTAGACAGGAGAAGAGTTTTGCTCTTTATTTATCTCACTGTTTTTTCTTTTAATACCATAGTTATTATGTAATTGTGGTCAAGAAATATCCCTAACTTTCATCTAAGTTCGTTTTACAGTGGTTAACATCGAAGAAGACAAAGGGACTGAAACGTTAATTGTTCTGGAGCCTGGCAAAGTGCAGCCTTCGAATTTAATACGACACTGAGTTGTTTCAGCGTATATCGTGATTGTTTTACGAACTTTAATTACGTTTTCAAGGAACACACTCCTCTGCAATCAGTGGGTATCGCGGGAGTATAGGCATGTTTGAATTGTGTTAATAAAGTATCTAATTGTATCAAATTATGTTAAATTGTGCTTTTTTTGGGAAATGTCCAGTATATTTAATACGGAACAGTGTTAAACTGAGCACTAGTCTAAGTTACTCAAGAAAGTTGAAACTCGTCTTGCTTGAAGCATTCAAGTAAGAAACATAGTATTCACCGCAAGCTCGTCGTTAGGCGTTTGCTCTTGAGAAAATGATCGATGTTTGTCATGATAATTAGCAACTGGACAGTAAAACGCAATTTTTCGAGTAACACTGAAAGCTATTATCACGAAATCAATAATGTGTAACTTTGTGCCACTTTAACCTATGTGCTATGAAATCGAATCGGATATTCTCCAACTAGAAATTCGAATTAACTTATAGTGCCGAACGTTTTGGCGTCTGAAATGAGGATCAGCCAGTCTTGCGTCATAATAATTATGATTTATTATTGCTATTGGACTTGACAATGGGCTCCATTAGCATTAAAAATGGCTTGACTCTTAACACAGTTCAGGCGGCAAAGTTTGCGTCAGTCCTTTGCTTTTCCCATGTGTCTTATGTCACCACCAATCTCAAATTTCTCTTGCCCTTATCCATAATTTGACTCCTTGTTAGAAACTATCTATCTCTTCAATCTTCCTCTCTTTAAATACTTGCAATTCACACCCTTCAATCATGAGACCATGTTTTTGCATACTCGGCTAAGGATGAAATTGCAGTAAAGTTATGACGCACCTAATGTAGATGTTCTTTTTGTAAGCTTTTCGGTTACAAGAGAAAGGACTTATTGCTTGTTTTCCGGAGTTTTCATCTGACAAAGAAGAGAAATCTCCTCAACGATAAACCACGTTTACGCAAACCTTAAATTTTCCCCTTTTTTCTTTGCTTAAGCCGTTAAAGTTAGAGATAAGCTGGTTCCTAATTTGTCTGGAACGGTCCAAAACAACACCATGGTGGTTTTAAGTTTCCTGCGTGGGATTTAAACCCTCAGAGAAATGTTGCAAAGATGCAAAGTTTACATTTGCTGTTATCGCATTGTTGATTCCGTCTCTCAGAAAGATTAGTTTACTTATCAGAAAGATTAGTTTACTTATCATTTGTCGGGCAGGAGTGAAAGAGACATCATGATTAACTGTCATCTGTTCAAAAAACTAGTAAGTGCCGGCGAAATCGGATGTTGGTTGTGAACATGTGTTTTGGTTGTGGTTTCAATTTACTCCATTTATTGTAAACTCTTAGAATACCATTTATAGTTTTTCTTTCCTGTGATTATTAAGTCAAGTTACTTGCAATTGTCGAGTTATTTAATTTTGCTAACGACGGATAAGGAAAGTTCAATAGTTTGTTTTTTATAGTGTATTTAGGGTGTCCGAAAAAAATGCGCTCACGCCGGAAAGACTAATGGCCTAAGTGGAAGGCGAAGTTTTAATCTACTGAAAACAGTAGAACAGGTTTGGAACTAGTCAGTCACAACTTCCTTTCAATTTATGGCGTCTACATCGGGTAAGTGCACATTAGCAAGTTCTATTTATACTGAAACCAACCAAAATAGCAACAAAAGGAGAAAAGTAATTATTTGCTTGGATACACAATTTGTACACCTGGGAAAAGATCCATTGCTGTAGCATAACGCCTACGTAGACTTAACAACTCTTCAGGTGAACACGAGGTTTATAAATATTCGTGTTCTCGATCACGTTTCGTCCTTAAGTTGCTTTTTGAAGCAAGTTACGGAAGTCGATCGCGATGAACACGAAAGTTGAGAGAAGCGGACCAGAGCAGCAAGTATCTATTACTCATGATAATCAGCCGCCGTTTTCCTGTGACGTGAAACTGATCATCTGGACCGGTTTGACAAAACGATTAACTCTCCTTGGTTTCAACTTCTCTACCTGTGAGATGCTGTTCCGTCGGCAAACATAAACAAAACAGCCTTTGATCTTATTTGACCTTCGTTCAAAACATCTATAAAAAAACTGCATCATTATTACTCCTTACGAGTAAATTTAGCTGTTCAAAGATTGAATGATTCTCGTCATAACTCTCAGTTTTTTGTTCCTTTCATCACGGCGATAGAAGCGAAGAGCCAGCCGACATCATACCTTATCCTGACTCAAATCCTGCTTAGTGGACGTTTATCGAATCGTTTGTGGCTGTCGCCTAGCTCCAACCGCAAGCTACAGTCTGTCATTGAGCATTTAGGCTGATCTTGCCACGCGCGCTAGGGTGCGCCCAAGAGAATAAAAATTTAAAGCTTTGTATTTACCTTGTCTTTTAACTTAGTTTTTTATGATTGCAATGCATTTGGTAATGAAATATAAAGAATTTAAAAAAAGAAAGCGATTAGCAAAGAGACGCATGATGAGATTGAAATTAAAGTAATTGGACCATAGGCCAGGTGTTCATTTATCAATAAAGACAAATCCAATTGTATATATAAATGATTTGCATTACTAAGCCATTCTTCACATTCCTATACAACCCACACTTCAGTTTTTGACCTACGATTCTTTATTGCCAATAAACAATTATGGCATTTTCGTTGTCTATAGATCGGATAGTTTACAAAGCACTCGTTACTGACTTAATTTCTGTCAATTTGAGGGCGCGTAATCAAAAAAGCTTTATTTTCTACATTAATTTCACTTCGGTTTTGACAGAGAGGTTGCATCTTACAGCTGTATTTGCAATTCGTTGAGGGAAATAACAAGAAAGAGCAAACAACACAGTTCCCAAACAAAAGACCGCGCGCAACAATTTCAAACAATGTCAACTTTGTCCAAAAACCGCAAGGCAACTAAATCGTTTTTTTGATTGGGTGCACGACACTAATTGATCACGTGATCAACTCAGTGACTGAGCTGTGACGAATTCGTTCCCTAATTTAACACACGTTACCTCTTCACTGTTGCAGATCGACCAACGCAGATCGAATAAAGTACCGAAGCGGAGACAACACATCCTAATGGAAATCACTAAGTATATCGTGTTTTCCATCGTTTTGCATCTCCAAATGTTCCACAGCCATGCTACTGGTACGATGTCCGTGAAGGTAAGAGAGTTAATCGGCGTTTAGTAGTTTTCATTGTCACAGTTTGTTTTCCTGTTGCCTGGTTCACTCGGACTGAACCCTGTCCAACACGTGGACTTGTGCTTACGTACTAATTGCCTCCGTTTAAGGGTTATAGATTTTTTTAGATGTATCGAAAACGTTTGCAAAAGAAGCTGGTCTCTTCCAAGCAACCTTTTTTGCTAGTGGCATCATTTTCAAAATAATAATGGACTTGCTCTGCGAGTTTGCTAAAATTAGAGAATAAAAAGCCTCTTATCTTGACGGCATTCCAATTGTTTCCAAAAGATTAGTTAAGCTATCCGCTTTTGAATTTCGAGGGTTCTTCCAAAGTTTGCAGTTGATGAAATTCAGTAAGCGATCTTTATCAGTTATTTTTCATTCCTTAGTGAGTGAATGTTTCATCATTCCTATTAAATCCAAACAATCATAATTACAACAAAGTTACACCAACCAGTTTTTATTATGCATAAGAGCGATTGATATTAAGTGCTTCTTATTTTATTTATATTACCGCAGAGAACAATTCAAGAAAGTTTTCGGCAAAGTTATAATACTTTAGGAAGGATCTTGCTGCAGACAAGCCAAAATAGTAGATAATTCAGGGGTTCGAACTGTAATCAGCATTCTTGTGATGTAATCAGAATGGTTCTTTCTCCAGAGAAAAAGGTCTTCTATAGAGCCTCATGGACGGCACGTGGCGAACAAGAGAGGGTGGTCTACCTTATTTGACACACGCGGCGGGAATCAGACCTTGCCAAATGTTTCACCCGTGGCGGTCGTGAGCATTCTAGGCAATGCTAAGCAACAGGAAAGAAGAATCGCATCGTTTCGTAATACAGTGGACAAAAAAACGAGAAGAAAGAAGAAAAAGCATACCAAAAGGATGATGAGGAGGAAAATACGAGAAGATCTTGACAGTAAATCACCCATTTGGTTAGTGATTATTTACATGAGTGGTGAGTTATTTGATTAACCATGAAGGCTTTAAAATGGAAATTTTTTCGAGTCCTAATTGAAATAAGTTTGCACTAAGAGATGTTATTGAAGTGAACGAGCTATCATTTAGACTTACTTTGTGACACGTTGCTTTTAATTATCCCGGAAACTCCCGTGGTGAAGCCCATTTAGGGTAAGTTTATTATTATTATTATTATTATTATTATTATTATTATCATTATTATTATTATTATTATTATTATTATTATTATTATTATTATTATTATTATTATTATTATTATTAGACCGCACACCCTTTTTAAATTCTGAGTCGACGGATGATAATGATGATGACTTCGCTTTATCTTACCTTATTTTTACACGCGTCATTTACCACCACGCATAAGTGGGATCAAAAGATTTTTTTGGCGACTCGTATTGATCACCTACAGGTTTTACGCTCTTGAATCCGTCAAAGAAGAAAATCAAGATTTGATAGCAGAGAATACATGATCTCTGCACGCAAACGACATAATGGAGTCCTAGAACAGATCGCCAATGCTCGTTTCATTTCCGCGGATCATAATGTTTGTTCATTCTCTTCCAACACAAACAATGATATTAGAATGAAAAAAGTTAACTCGGCTGGCGGTCAATTTGTCTTAAAGATTTATTTATAGATTTAAGAAGTTTTTTTAATTGGGATTGAAAACAAGAGACCCGTTGGGACTGAGGTATTAATTTCATGGCCTTTACACATTTTTTTGTGTATTGCTAACAATTCATCTCCGACTTATCTTTTGCGAAGGTGGTATGAAATCCAAACAGTTTCACAGTGTTGAAAATGTTGTAAAATGGACTGTTCCATATACTTGTATGATGCACCTGCAGTGAAGGGTTCTCCTCTTCTCATCTTCTTTTTGTTTTGTTTTTGGAAAAACCCCTCTCCATTGAAAAATATCATTTCGTCGAATTACAATATTAAATCGCGCCCAAAAAATTGACGAAAGGATGTTGTTGAAATGAATTTCATTAAGCAGACATTCGTGGCTAGAATAGTACGACAATACGTACTCTACAGTAGGTATTAAAAGGCAGGCCGTTCCGAAAAGGCAGTTAATATTCAGTGGCTTAGTTTAAGTTGTATTTATTGAATTTTTTTTTTCTGCTCAACGTTCGTGCAGGTTTTTTATTAATGATACAACTGTTTGCAGATGTAAAGGGTAGGTGTGACCTTAATTTTTGTAAAAGCGATACTCATTTTGTATTGTGTTGCGAAGATTCTTCCATCAGTCAGTTGATTACACACTGTTTTTTTATCGTTAATCTTTACGTGGATCGTGGTAGAATTAGTATAGGTAGGATAAAGCAAGGTCTGACTCCGGATTCCTACTCTTTGGGGATCGTGATAGTAGTCAGGTAATGAGGCAATGCATCATTAACTGTATAATTAGGTTGCTATTTAGTGGTTATGTGGTACATAATATACAGTTACCCAAGCGTTGAATTAAGATGGTGAAGTTTGCAGATTAGCATGCGATTATGAAGAAACGCAAACTTGAAATGACGACTGGGACTAAGAAATGTGTTCTTAACCCTTTTGACAAACAAAATACAAACACAAACATCCTGTACTGACGCAATATCACTTGAAGTTTAGATGAGAGTCACGTTTGATGGCAATGCAAAATTCAGGGGGTATCAGTAGTACATACATCTACAAGCAGACTTAGATATGTTATTGCTAAATCTAAGAAATAATAGCAGGAAATCAAAAAAACCTAGAGAACAAAAATAAAAATAATAATAATAATAATCCGATAACTTGGAACTACAGAAAAAGTTTGAGAGGGTCGTTTCAGTCATCTAAGTAACGGTGGTCTTGTCAAAAATGTTTTAGGCCCGTAATTTCCTTTTATACAACCTTTTATTTCATAGAAGTATGTTGATATTGCCAAGCGACGAAATGGCCTTACGCACAAAAGCAATATTTTTAATCATCCACTGCAAACCCGTCAACCATGTAATCTTGAAATGGTGTATAATTTATAAAATAGGGGACAAGTATTGTGGTTCTAGCACGTGCCTTTAGTACTTTTCAACTAGAAATACTTCCTATGTGGCATGAACAAAGAAAGGCACTACGAGCGCTGTGATCGGACAAATTAGCGATTCACATTTTGAGTAAGCACGCTGTCTAATGCGTGGTGCTCACTGCCGACGAAAGCAGAAGCAAAAGTCTTGAGAAAAGGCTCTACTGAGTTTGCGTATGTTGTGTATGCCCATGCATGCGTCGAGAATAAGAGTTAGACGTAAGTCGATTCGAATCTCCAAGTTATAAAAAAAGGACATTCAAACATTAAGTTGTCCTCTCCATCCGTTGTTCCATGTTTTTTATACTTTCATTCATGGTTGTTTTGCAATGCTTACACCATAAAAATTGTGACGAAACAAAACGCAATAAGCCGCAGATCGACCATTGACTTCGTTTGCAAGGATCACTCGTTAATTATACAGGAATTTTCTCAAAATCAAATTAGCTACTTTATCAACTGCGACAACTTGTTTTAAGAGTGGAGCCTCGATTAAACGAACCTCTCGCTAGATATATACAGTTCGAGCTTCGCAATTCGTACGTTCCACATACACCAAAGTGTTTGGAAAACAACTGCGATAGATATTTCTCTCCCACTTGGCACTTTACTCTTCTTCGAAGGTTCTTTACGTCTAGTTTCATTGCAGAAAGCCGCAGTTGACCTTTAAGCTTAAACATAAGTAATGATTTTCTCCACTTTTTATATATAGTTAAGAAAATATGGTAACCCATAGATGCGAGAAATTTTGGTTTTATAGCAACGAGGTCATCGACCGTCCGTCCGTACGTACGTACGTCCACCCCACCATATATGTCAATGTGACCAATATCACGCTAGTTTACAGCATACAGCTTTGATATTGGACATTCATGTTATGATCAATTCATACCTGTCAAAACAATGTATCCGCTGACCAGTATCACGTGATCATATTGCGGGCTCAAGCTTAGAACTCACCGAGGTCAGCTGTTTTTTTGAAGTTGATAAGGTACTGGTTTTCGATTGGATTGCAGGCTTAACCCTAGTTAACTCACATAAACATAAACGAGGATTCATTTTTCGCGCGTTTTCTCATTGCATGATGCCTGGAGGACATATGAAACGAAAGGAGAGCGAAAGAGAACGATAACGACAAAACAGTAGCTCATACTTGGTAGAAGAAGTTACTCCACAATTCTTTCCGTTCGTTACTTTTACGGATACGTTATTTCAAGTGAATGCGTATTTTTTAAAAGTGCTTTAAATGGTTTTTCCTTTGTTCAGGAATGAAATTCGAATTTTTTTTGTCGATCGGAATTAAATAATAATTATCTGTACTCTTTTGGACGTAAAGAAAAAGTTGATTTATTTGTTTGTTTTGCTTTAAAATGCGAGCGAACAAGTGCTTTTTTTAATCCGTTTGCCCAACTGTTTTTCGATGTGTCTCAACAGTGACAAGAAACGTTTGCCCTTATGTTATAAACACGTAATCGCAATAAGTTCTGGTAACTATGATTAGGGGTAAATCTCACTAGCTTGTGTTTTCAGAAGTTTGTTTAAAGCACCTAAACGTTATCTAAGTGTTGGAGCGGATCTTGTTTGAAGTTCGTCCTTTCTTGGTTGCATTGCCGTATTGTGCCGATTCGTGTTCCAAGCCAACCTGGCGTGTTTCAATGAAATACATCAAAATGTGAATGATCTCGTTTTCAGAGATAAAGTGGAATAAGGTACATCAGTAAAACTCTTCTTTGACCTTGAATTAACAAAGTTTTTTTATGGCTTCTAATTTTAGCGTGATTCCTATTCGCTGGCTATTGACAGTTGTCTCTAAAATAGCTTTTTGCCGTTTTCCATTAGCTCGCTGAGGATGTGCTTGTTTTCTTTTAAAACTCATGCGGTTCAAGAAAAGTTCATAGTTAAACGTTAAACTGGCATGCATATGGTGAATTCCAAAGTAAACTTCACCCGAAAAAACCGATATCGTACCTATCGCTTCGTGATTCATACTATATCAGTTTTAGGCGTAAAATTTACCGTGAATTCACTAGTTAGGCAATGAATTTTTTTCTAAAAGAAAGGAAAGAAATTATTTAATCATTAAAGCAACAACCGGAAACATCAAAACGCGGACAATTCGAAACCTTTTATTTTCACTAACCCTACAGGCAGTAAGAATAAATAACCAGGGAGTTCCGCTTTTAGGCTTGACTAAATCTATTTATTATACTTGACATTTCAGTACCCAAAAAGAAAATGCAGGAATTGGAGTGAGTGCAAAAAGGATGAATGTTGTATAAGATACAGTG
>NC_090875.1:5126760-5131760 GCF_036669935.1 Montipora foliosa | reverse complement strand
AAAAATCAAATCCGCTTACTTGACTGAGAGCTCCAAATCTAAGAAATTTGGTAAACTATCCATCCGAGAAATTTTGATTGTGACGCCACTCTTTGCGGGGGACGGAAGGAAATCAGGTGTCAGCCCGTCGGGGGATAGGGATGGGATATGTTCACTTTTCTCGGCGAGAGATGTGCAACCCGCGTTTTTCTTGGCGGAAAAACACGCAAGAAATGGTGTGCGCATTGTCGTCGCGTTCAAAAACTTGTTTACTTTAGGAACTTGTTTTCAAGTATTTCATAGCATAAGGATTTGTGACCGTAGTGCTCAGTTTCTAGTATTAGTGACGAGCAATGGAATAAAGAGCACGAGAGAACGGGCAACGAAATTTGAGAAATTTAAGCAAAGAAAGCCTCAAGTTAAGCTGAGAAAGGAGAAGAAGAGAAAATTTTATCGAAGAAAACCGTAAAGTTGGGAGAAATGGAACGAGAGACAAAACCGTGACTTATTTACAACCATTAGCTATCACTCAGTTAATGTTTTCCTTCTTAATGGATGCCTCGCTGACTCACATATTGTGTAAAACTCGCTAAAAAAACAAAGAAGGCCTAAAAAAGTTGCCAAATCCGTGTTGACAGGGATTCTGGCATATTTCAACAATCACAAACCACGGCATTCAAGCCTACAACAGACTTTATTGGCGCGTTTCTTGTCGTCATTGTCTATCTCGACGCCGTATTACTTTATATTGGATTGCAGTACATTTATTTGCAACGAATGCACTTGTAAGCAATGTTTGGGTCAGTTTAGGTCTTTTTTGGCCAGAGAAGACTTAGAAAAGCGGTTTGATAAACTCGAACCTGCGATTTTCGGCAAAATCTCCAACAGCGATTGGGTATATACTGAAACAATCGTTTGTCACGCGGTTTTGTGGCCGGCTTCGGTTGCTTAAACTGAATGATCATGACTAAAACACCACACGAGTACATACGGGTAACATACGAGTAACACACGGATACATACGAATACATACTACTAAAATACGACTAACATACGACTAACATACGACTAACATACGACTAACATACGGATGCATTCGAATACATACGAGTAATACGAATGTTTTTCTCATAAAGGAAGCTCTAGTTATAAGCCTTGCAAGCATTTTTCACGTCAGCAAACACGTACCCGGTTCAGTTTGAGGGGGGGGGGGGGAAGGAGGTGTTGATCGACCCCCCAAGGCTTTCTTTAAATTTAGTCACTGTAAAATAATTTCACATGGAGTGCAAAACCCTTAGCTTGCGCTACAAGATGACAATATATTTTGCATGTCGCTGACGTCGTGTGACGTCATCAGATCCGCCATCTTGATTTTACTATTTCACCTTAGTTGGTTATGAGAAATGGCGTGGGCAGAGGTTTTGGCCAAACCCCCATAGATCGGATGCACTACATGTCTAAGGTCGAGATTGATGAATTCGGAGATGGTGTTGGTCACAGAGATGTCAACCTGACGACGGCATTACGAAGCCTCAAAGGGGGAGTTTTACGTCTGCACAAAGACGCTTCGAAAGCCTTGTACGGGGACGGTCCAAACAGGTTGGACAAAGCCTACATCAACTTTTCCGTAACTTATGACGAATGGCAAGACCTGTTACCAGGCGAGAGGAAAGCACTGTTAAGGAGATTCTTCACAGAGGTGTGCGGTCCAGTTGTCACCAATGAGGGTAAACAGAAGGAAAGTAGCCCACAAGTAGCAAAGGTTACTCCGTCGACCCCCCGAGACCCAGAGTTTTAGACGTCTTTCTGTTGCTGTTGAGGAATTCGGCATACCCAGTGAAGTAGTGTCTGCGACTACACTCAGGGACATGTTCAGTAATGCAGAGATGCTTTTGAATGAGCCAGGGGCGGTCATGCCAGCGGCTTCTGATGATCCCAGTATGAGAACAGTGAAAACTAGGCATGGTAATGCTCCTCTTATCGTTAAGCCAGTAAAAGCTGGTCACCAGCTTGATTGTCCGTGCAGCGTTTTCAAAGCTGTAGGGATCTGCCAAGATACGATTGCCGTGGCCGAAGATCTCGAGTGCCTACAAGAATATCTCGAGGAAATCAAAAGAAATTTTCAGAGAAGAAAGGGACCAGGCGTAAACCTCGCAGCAGCATATAATAGCAGGAGGACACCGAAAGAGCAATGTATGAAGCCGAACGAGATCCAAAAGGCATTTAGAAGGAAACGAAACGACACGTCACAATCGTGGCTGCCAACCACTTCTTCTGCGATGTCCAGTCAGAGTGTCAACAGCATGAACTCAACATGAAATGAATCATATATGAACTGCGGATATTGAACTGAATGAACTGTTATGAATTGCGTTCATAACTGCGAAGATCATAGCTTCACTTGATTTCATATCCGCAGTTCATATATGATTCATTTCATATACCATTTCATCGTTGATTCATTCCTCACGAAACCATTAGAACCCACAAATGACCAGTTCCCAACGTCAGTGGCTTCATAGCTCAGTTGGTTAGAGCGTCGCACCGGAATCGCGAGGTCACGGGTTCAAACCCCGTTGAAGTCCTGAATCTTTCAGGCTTCTCTACGCAATTGTAAAAGTTGCCTTCATAACTGCGAAGATCATAGCTTTACTTGATTTCATATCCGCACTTCATAAATGAAGTAAAGGAGAAGGATCGTAGAAGGATCGTGTGAAGTGCACGATCCTTCTCAGTAACAGTGACGTCACAGAATGAAAAATTAGAAGGGTGGATTTGACGGGAGAAAGGGATCGAGACAAGAAAGTCATATATCACTGGGACATTCTGATCACTCCTAATCGTACGAGTGTCCCCCTCCAGTGGCCAAATATGTACTGGTTTATATGCCTTGGTGTCACACACTGATATCAGATAAGAAGGGGTTAACAATTATAGGGATGAAATCGAAAGATCTGCTGTAAACATGCTGGTTCACAGCACCAGTGAAGTCGTCTCTCTGGCCTTTCTGTGGACGAATTCCAGGACCTACCGATACAATTTGAGCAAGTTTTGAAAGCTAAAAACTTCAATCGATGCTGTATTTTGCCGGTAGGACTGGGTGGCTCCACACTCATAAGAAAATCTATGAAATGACAATCAGGGGTTTTCCCTTGTCATGGAACGGCAGAATTACCCAGAATTCCTTTTGGCCATGAAGAAGGCAAGCGGAGACTGGTCCTCATCAAATGAGGAAAAAGTAGCGAGAAGACGATTTCTAGGCGGATACTAAGGAGTAGCCAAGGTGCGTGCTGTTAACGTAGACTTTTTATCATAGGAAATTCGGCCTGGCCTTTAGTAATTTCTTGTCAAAGAAACGGTATAATGTAAATAAGAGAGTAATGAGATTTATATTTGCGATTACCTGTCCTCTTACGTACCACTTAAGTCAAACTCTACCTCTCTTATCTATGCAATAGGCGCATTCAAAATTTCCTCATATTATTGTATAAAAGTAGTTAAAGAAAGAAAAGGCTTGTCCTGCACATATGAAAAATACGTTTTCTCTCCCGTTCTCTTCTTATGCATGATCTTCGTGGAAATTACATTCTGTCCCTCAATAAACCTAAAACAACCAGTTATGGTCTTAGTTCATTTTTCTTACGTATTTACTAAGTACGTTGCGAAATGCGCTACCTGATTTTTCCCGTACCACTGATTTTACTCGTTTTAAACTAATCCAGGGCCGGATTTTGTACAGCGGCTTTTCGTTTTGATTAATATATCTTTAAATATTATTTAATATTTAGTTATGTATCTGAATATATCATGTATGTTAGCTGTAACGTCTCGAAGATATTATTCTCAAATTCGAGATGTAATAAAGTTTTATGCATGCATGTATGTTACCTTCGGAAGGGCGCATGCGTGCACTTTGTAATCTGCGACTCCAGTGCTTACCATATGACAGATAAAATGACTTTTCTCTTGAATATATAAGCCATCGAAATCTTACGTTAAATTGTAATGACAAGGGCGGTTTGGAGCTGTGAGTAGGCGTGGGATTTGTCTCATATGGTTTAGGGGCCGACATATCCCTCCCTCAATGCCGTACCAGGAGGCGAGGTCGGTAGCAGAAAGAAGCGAAGGGCCAACTGCGTCCAAAAGCGATCGCACGGGCCGAAATCCCGGGATGATTCGTTTGGTACGACGCTCCAACGCCACGTCTGGAGGTACTGCATATTTTTCTCGTCTCGTCTTCAAACATTCCGTCAGCGCATGCGTGCGTAAATGTTCAGCCTCTCCGATACCTACAATTATTGTATTTGCTTCAAGGAAATTGGCAAATCTGTAGAGGTGTAGATCAGAAGTCAAGTCTCTTTAGAAAAGAAGTAAACTTGTTACTAAGATAAACGGAATGTCTCTTTGCGTGCTTTGTATTTAAAAAGGTGGGCACTTGGTCTGAACATTAGAAGGCCAAATAATTATAAATACTATGTGGTGTGTAAAGGAACATCTTTAATATGCTGTGTACCGCATTTCCATGTAAAGTAGTTGACACTGTGTACTTTGATTAACGCAGCGTACACATAACATCGGGGGCTTTAATTATTATCGAGACGAGAATCGAGCGAATTAAGGGCGATCTTCCTTGCACTGGTACTGATGTTGGCATTTGAAGGCGTGACAACGGTTAGCGAAGGGAATAAAGCTAGAGAGGTGAGGTCGCTGACGTCTTGTTAGGTTCGGTCAATAATAAATCGAGTGGTGCCGATGTGGAGCTGGTACCAACTCAAGAAGAATTTACAGGATGATTAAATTAAAATGGACTTAATGTATGCAAATTGCAATTGAGAAGTGATTGTCAACGGTTCACCGTGCGATTCACGAGATACTTTAGCTCGATATGTAAGGGGGAAAGAGTTTCCGGGCATAAGAACCATCCTATTCCGAGGTTGAAATGTAAACTAGTTTGTAAATGTGAAATCAAAAAAATCCCGTAACATTTTCTGCTATAGCGGCACGGTTCACCATGGTGAATC
>NC_090875.1:5111760-5121760 GCF_036669935.1 Montipora foliosa | reverse complement strand
AACATCGAGCTTTGGAAATCTATCGGTGCGCCTTATTTTAGCTTATCGATTATTGCAAACGGTTATAAATTACCTTTGCTAGTTCGCCCGAGCCCGTGAAGCTAAGGAATAATATTAATAAGTCTGCTAGATTTCATGCCGATTTAATTTGTGGACCAAGCCAACCATGAGCTTGTTCTCTCTGTGCGTGTCTGCGTAGTTGCTAAGAAACCCTTGGTAATTAACCCCTTATCAGTGTCAGTACAGCCATGTGGTAAAAAGCGACTAATTCTGGACTTACGCCCCGTAAATAAGTGTTTACTTAAACAAAGAGTGAAATTCGAGGATTGGAAGGTTGCTCGGCAAGATTTCCGCACAGGTCCCTACCTACTTAATTATGCATACACTCCTTTGTTTCAAGAAAACAATAGCGAGAACAATAGACGTCCTTTGGGACTGTGGCGCCTTGTTCTTTCCTCTTAGAGGTTTTTTTTCTAAGTCTATATGGACTTTGAAAAAACCGGTCGAACTTCTGACTGATTCAGATTCTCAAACATAACAAACAAACCAAATAAAAGTACTGTCATCAAAAATGTAATGGCTACCTGCTCTTTTTATCGTGAAATTGTTCTTTCTGTTTGAGTACGAATTCGCCGAGACACTGCAAAGTGTATGTTTTCTTCCTTTGATGTATTCAGGATCACAAACGGTGCATTTACAATACAATACAATACAATACAATACAATACAACAACTTTTATTTCAACATGATGGTGATTAAAGCGTGGCCGCTTATGGGATCGTGTATCTAAACTGAAACCTAAGGAATAAAAATATATTAAAATCGTCTTAATAATATAGAAAGTCGTAGGGCATTGTTTGCGGAGATTCCGCCTGAAAGTCTAAGTTACGTAATTTGTCGAATTTGGAGGCCATTCTTGTATAGTTCTGGACCAGGCGGTGTGCGCAATGAGATCGCGTTGCATTTTGGTATCGGTATTTTCCAAGATGGCGGCGGGAGAGCTGTATTGTGGTGAGTTATTGCATCCATTTCCTTTGCCATTTAGCTCGTTCATTGTATATTTTCTTATTAAAATAACTAGGTAAACACTCGTTCTTTGGTATGCAATGGGTTTTGCCTAAAATCGATAAACATTGATTGTTTTTTTACACGGCAGCGTAGCCAGGCTAATTTACGGTGTAATATGAGACCATTTTTGTAGGCCCTAGAAGTCGCTATTTCTGATAGTTTAAACATTAAAAATGGTCTAAATGGCTTCTTTTATCTTTCTTCTACAGCTAGAGATAAACGCTCTCAAACGCTCTCAAAAGCTTCGCCAGATATAGCCGTTTTTGCTTAGTGGATTTATAAGCAAATATGGCCTCTAAAAGGCCTATTGTTGTAGGTGGCAACACGCCAGGCAAGCCTGCAAGTAAACGTTCATCGACGGAAGGAACGTCGAGAAAAAGTTTATTCCATGAAGGAAATGAACCGAAAAAGTCATCGGGGAAACGAGAGTGGAATGATGCAGAAACGAGTGCCTTGGTTCAGTTCATTTGCTTGTTTTGGGATAATGCCGTCAGCGATAAATGGCCAATGCAGAGGGATGCTGAGTTTTGGGATTCTTGTGCTAGTGCAGTCAACAAGGCCTGTAGTTCTTCAAGGACAGGTTGGTAAAATTCAAAATGTGTGCTTTTATTGGCAACGAGTCGGTGAATTGTCTGAGAATTTTAAAGGTACAGAATAGTGCCTGCTTTCTGACCTAGGCAAAGCTTCTGGAGCTTGGCTTTAAGCTGTACTGTCATCTTCATTTTTTGAAAAACCAAATGCCTCTGAAGTTCTTGCTGTTGTCTGCCTTTAAGGTCCATCTTGTCGAACAAGGGTAACAAAGCATTTGTCACACCAGTTTGCCACCTTGTCTGAGGCTGAAGAAACATTACAGATTGACTACATCAACAATGACATTCCATCTGACTTTGGTGCAGTCCATCAGAATAACAGTCCACAACGACCTGCCACAGCCATCCCTGATAACACTCTGTCTCCCATCTTCAACTGCTCCCCAACCAAACGTACACAGCCATTGGCATCCAGTGTGGGAGATTTGGTGCAGGAATTTATCTGGAATTTTAAAAATTGTATGTCCCACAGGTTACGCACACAACTCCTTGATCATCTCCTCAAGATCACCATTGTGGATAGTGAGGGACTGGACTTTTATAAGTTTGTGAATAATGACTTTCTTTCCTCCAGCTTAAGTGGAATGAAGACATTGTTTATGAACAGTAAACAGAACTTGATTTTTTATTTAAGTAAGTGCTTTGAGGGTCCACATCCCCGACTGCCCATCAACCAAATGCCATATGGCTTGTTAGATTACAACATCCGCTTCTTTGCAAGGGGAAGTACACAAAACCTGGGCATTGAGGAACATTATGCGTCATGGCTGGCAACAATGTTCTCTCATTTTGGTCATAAGTGGCTGTGCCTCCATAGGGGACCGGCCTGGCAGTATGAAGTGCAGGAAACTGATGAGATCGAGGAGTCCTTGCTGGGTACTTCTTGTTCCAGTGAAGCGGAGTCGATGGAAGGATCTTCAACAGGGGAAGAATCAGTGGGAGAAGAATCAGTGGGAGCCGATTTGGTTGAACAGATTGATATCATCCAAAATGCCCTGCAAGAGTCTTCACTCTGTTTAAATGATTTGGAATGGGCAATTGATACTTTAAATGATAACAACCCTGCAAGTCCCGTACTGGAGAACTCTGTGTCTTCTTTAGGTGAAGAAGCACGTGTTTCACATTTATGGACACATGTCAGTAGAAGTCAACAGTATGACATGGAAATGGGATCGAATGCACAAGAAATGGAGAAGGTTCATGACATCAGACCCACTGCTCATTACTCAAAAAGAAATCCAGGGTTGTTCGATCCATTAAAGGTTGGTTTGAAACATATAATTCTGTTTCTTCTAAATTTTAACCTGCCTGAAGTAGTGCTCCCTCCTATAAAATGTAATGGCAGGACTAACGCACTTCCCCCCCCCCCCCCCACCTCATCACCCCTTCTCCCACTCCACAAGGACTTAATAATGGCACAAAGCATTATACATACAATGTACATGTATGATGTGTATTTAGGTTTTATCATTTAATGGTTTGCTGTGTATAAAATGCCATAACCCCCGTAAGAGTAGTCTAACATTTTCCATTCTGAAAAAATTTAAGGGTTTTAACTTCGAAGATTGAACAATAACATTAGCTGATAGAGTGGTTTTCATTTGAGTGTCGAAAAGTAATTGGGTTTGCATTTACTATTCTACAGGATTGGTTTAAAAATCTCATGCCACTTTTTCAGCCAATCAGGAGTAAAAAAGACAAAAGCAAAAGCAACAGTGACTCGTTCATGCACATTTTCCCTCGCTTCCCATCAACTACAGGTAATTACTTTGAGTTTTGATTGGTTGACTGGCTTGTCTGTGTCCTTTGTGCATGGCTAGAGAGATTACTTTGGTTTTGGTTTTATAACACTTAAATGAAAACCGCTGTAAGGTCGATGTTATTGTCTAGGAGTAATAACAGGGCTATCACAAGCACATGCATGCCCTTAAAGAATTATTGTTTTGCTGTAACACAACCCTGTCACCAAACTAGTTAACAAAGACAGTCATTTAAAGAGATCTTGTAGGTATTGTTTGTGATTTTGACTATTTCTTAGTACGTGCTGATGTCTGTTACACTGTATAACTTGCTACCAGCAATACTATCCATGTAGCCAGTCTAATTCTGGGTAGCCTAATAACAAGTCACTGCATTTGCTCAGAGTCAATAGTTAACATATTCCCCTGATGCACAATGGGATTCTCTCTTTCTAGAGTAAGGTCAACATTGCAAGCTTGGGGCCACGTCAGATCCAAAGGCGTATTACATCATCTGGATTTTCAAAAACAGTCGATATTCAAGTATGTGTTTTAAAAAGAATCATTTTGACATGTTTGGTAGACAATGCTTAATTAATTATGCTTTTTACTACAGGCATAATCAGAATACAGGCACTGAAAAGGATAGACTATTTCATAACATTGTTTCTTTTACAATGTATTGGTGGTTTGAAAGCTGACTGTTTCACTCTCTTCGGTTATCTGGTTTTCAAGCAAGTAAATATTCTAATCTAATCAAAATTTTTCAATCTGCAGAAGGAAGCACTCCAGCAAGCAAAGAAAAGCATCCCGTTAGGGCGATGGTGGATAAAAGCCGATGGCTGTGATGTGAGGAAAGGTTTGCGGGAGAGTATGCGGGGTGTTTGGTCTGGTGATGACGATCTTGGGGATGGTTCTCTACAAGCATTGCATGATGAATATAAAGCATGATGTACTTTCGTAAGGGGTATTGGTACACCGGGAAGGTCAAGAGTGATGTTGACTGATGTGGCAACTTTGCTAGCTGAATTACAGAAAGATCTGGAATTTCTTAGTACTGGTGCTGATGTTGCAAATGGAGTATACAACAGGGCACTTCAAGGGGGGAGATCAGCTGAGCACACCTTGATGGAATTGGCTTGGGCTGTTGTAGGTTTTGAGGAACTGATGAAAAAAGTGAGAAGTTTCCAGGTTGAACTCGGAGATTATGAGCAAGGGGAGTCTGACGGTGCAAGTGCTAATTTAATTTCCCTGAAATCAGGCTTGTTGGTTTACCTGAAAGATCTTTACACAAAGAAGCGCACTGCAGCAAGTCATATCTTGGTGTTCATGATTGCCGATGAATTGCGCAACAGAAAGCCATATGCCATTCCAGTTCGCTTCATGCCGTACCGATCCCTCACCGACTCAAAACTGAGGGAGCTGGAACTTCAGTTGGAGGAAGCTATGAGGAATGTGGGAATGACAGTTGTTGGTATGTGCTTAGTGAACCCTTACAAGTTAATTGTCTGTCATATTTAAAGATCCAGGTGCTCCAATGGCTCTCTATAGGCAATTTCTTTTAAGATAGCTCACTGGCCAATAAAATGTTATGCTCTTGACTATTAAGATTGCCTTTTTTATAATTACACCTTATTTCAGTGCATGTTTTTGTGCATTTCAGTGCTATATTATTTAACTTTCCTGATAATCCCATACATAAAAGTTCATAACGTAAAATAATGTACAAAGCCTACTAAACTCATGTGATTATGCACCAGTCTTTTATTGTTTGTTATTGAACTCCATGGAACTGAGGAAGTTGCTTCTACATGTATGTAACTCATTACCGTGTGTTCTTGTTTGTTGTATTTTTTATTAGGTTTCACAACAGATGGAGAATTCAATTCATTGCGAACAGTGGGCAATACACGGCCAATATCTGTGATTGAGTTGATCAAGAATGCAAGGAACGAAGTGCGCTCTAAGAGTGGCAATACAATTGCTTCTTACTTGACCTTGGATGGACATGGTAGGTTCATCTTTCTGTGTAGAAGTCACGATAACAAGTGTTACCTTTCATCAGTTAGATTTCTGGAAGTGTCAATAGTCAACTCATCTGCATTTCATTTAGTTTTAGGTCATTTGAAAACTTTGCAGCCTCATAATCTCATTATTAAGAGTTGACCTTGCTTTGTTGTCCAATAGGAAATCCATTAAACCGTCACCCGGCAGTTCCTCTAGATGATGTTGTGTGGATACATTCATTCATGACCAGTGCAAGAGATGAACCAGTCCCTTTCAAAGATGCTTTGTTGATTTTAAGAAGGAAGCTGTTTCCTTTCCAACATGATCCACACCCATGGATTGAAGGTAACAGTAATGGCTGCTTTAACAGGGCAGGTTTTGTAGTCTTTGCAATACCAGTCTCTGTTGTACGGATTTCAGCTAGAACCAAGGCTCTTCGTGTAAGAGGCCTGTAGTCATTATGTGTGGTCACCTGACAGTCTGTGGATAGCGAGGAGGGCACAGCCAGTTGTGTCCTGTAAGTGTACATTTACATTTTACCTGCAATATTGTTTCTCTTATTAGGAAGACCAGAGACTACTCATGAAGTGCTTAAATCTATAATGGCCATTTATCTCTACCGTAAAAAGATTGAAGATCTTAAACAGCATGTCACTGATCCTGCAAACTTCACTGACAATCTTTACCAGCCAGAGAGAGACAGCAGTGGTGAACTGATCCATCACCGAGAAGACCACAACCATCTTCTTAAACGCATCATATCTCGTCTTCGTGAAGGCCATATTCCAGGCATCGATTTGCGATATATGAGAGATGCTCTTCATGACCCTACTACTGGCTTAACATATGAAGCTCTCACAGGGAAGAACAAACAGTCTGTGCCTGACTGTGAGCGCCTCATTAGTCCTGGAGTAATTTCTTTCCTTGAGCGAGTAGGGCACGGTAGTGGAGCCCAAGTTCTGAAGATAATTCACAACTGGCACAAGGCAGTTGATGGAAGAGGGCTCTCTGAAGAGCAAAGGTCATCATACTGCCAAAATATGAAGAATTGGCTGTTAGCTGACTGGATGCCATGGTTTCAAACCCTGCCTGATTACAGCACTATTGATGTGAATAGGTATTGTAATTATGTTCAAACTTAGCAAAACTTGACTATTATTAATTAAATTACCTCCTTGTAGCTATGTCAAGCTACATGTATTTAAGTGACTGAATCAGTTGAATTCCAAGAATAAGGGTCAAGTTCTCACAGCCATCAATCTGTTTCTTATTGTCTGTTGGCATGGATAGCACTGATTGGAATGGATTGAAGTTGAACCATGAAAACCACATTCAAATGCCCCTTTAGAGAAAAGTCTTCTTGTATGAGACAAAAGCTCAACTATTTGCATATGGCTAGTGCCATATAGAGGTATGTGCCGGTAGGTGGTGTGCTATCAAACAGTACTTGAATGACAATATTAGGTAACTTCATTTTAAATTTGCATTATTTTAGACCCATAAAGGGTATATGTGGTCTAACACAAGAAGCTGTCATTGGCCTAGTTGCAAATCTGGAGAGCAGAGAATTGCGTCGTGCAGAGTACCAAGAAAGAAGTCTTCCCCCTGAGCATCCCCGTGCCTCAGCAACTGATGATGTGGAAGGAATTATTGCTCTGATGCATGAAATGCTAGGGGAAATATTTGATGTTAAGCAGTTTCTCGATGCGCAGCCTAAAATTCTAAATGAATTCAAGAAACGCATTGACCCAGAACTACATTTCCACTACTGGACAGGGGCCAAGGAACGATATAGAGAGTTTGAGTTGCCCTCCTTTAATGAGCCATCAGGGGAAGGAATCATTGAAAGACTTGACAGAGTCATTTTATCAAGGAGGGGAGACCCAGGGGTCTTTGTGGCAAATAGAGCTGCCATGCCACAGAGAGGACAGTTGACAGCCAGAGCTCAATTTCATAGGGCACCAATACAGTTGCCTCCTCCTCAGATGCAAGAGGAACACTGAAAATTTTTATCAACCTTGTTATAGTAATAATACCATAACTTTTTAATCCATGTAGATAAATTATTTTTATTAATTGTTATGTTGACTAAACAGTCATGTTTAATTTAAGAGACTGGGGGGGGGGAGAGACTGGGGGGGGGGGAGGGTGGTAGTAGCAGAATTTTACGGGTTCTTGTCTCTGCGAAGCCTTGCTTTGTGCACTAACTAGTTACAGGTATTTTATTTTACTGTGCGACTAGCTCTGATTACTTGCTTCTCCCACTGGCCTCTCCTGGTAATATCTATCGTTAAGTAGAAACCAATCATAAGGAAAGTCGTACAGAAACGAATTTTTTTAACGGATACCAGAAGTGATGGATCCTTGAGCAATGGATGTAAGTATCGAGTTAGTTCACTGGCTATGTAGCCTACTTTTCCATAATCTGATGATGACATTAAATATACAGCAATGGCAGATTTGTCATGTGTATTCTCCGGTTCTGCTTGAAGTTTAGCGTAAACAGGTCTGTTATGTTCATTAAGGTATTCAAACGCTTCCTGTAAACTGTCTTGCCTTGCTTTGGAATAACATGTTCCCATAACTTTAAAAGGCAAGCAGTGAGTTGTCACAATGTCATTTGGCTCAACAGAGTCAATGTTATCGTCTGAGGTGTCGCTGTCAGAGACAGTTGTTTCGGAAACTGGAGGTGCTGCATGGTCCTCCTTCTGCACAGGGATGAGGGTCCACAAGACAGTATAAGGTTTGCCTCCCACTTGTATCTGACAGTGAGAGTTGCACTTGTATGCCCCTCGCTGAATACCACCAGCTGCACCTTTTTGAACAACACCATCGAGGATATCTGAGCCTTTTTCAAAGCAAACCTTGACAAATTCTATTTCCATCACTGGAAAACAAGGAATTCTCCAGGAAAATGAAAAAAAACGATCAATTTGAATGATTTCACATGTCATCGCTTGACACCAGTTTCCATCACCTAAAAGGAGATTAATTGGTCATTAGGAATACACTCCTTTTCTTTATGAGAACACTGAGGCCAAGATTGGACCAAAAATTCCATAACATGTACTGTATGAAATAAGAACATACTTGCACTCAAACAAATATAAGAACATTCCCATTAATAAAGTGTAATTGACTGGGATAAATATGTTCTACAACCAGGATCCATTTAAAGAGTATGGAATAATTAGAAGAAAAAAACTTTTATTTGTTGAAAAAAAGCTTGTTTCATTAGGTTTTTTCTGTCACTGATGACAATAGATTGTAGCCTTTACTACTTTTAGGAATGAGTAACTAACATGCCTGAAAGGGCCACATGTTTCCAGTGAAGTATAGTGTTCACATGGTTGTCCCATTTACAATATCAGAAATTTGCTAAAGACTATGAATGAAACATACCAGGAAATTCTGAAGCGGACTCTGCAGAGCCTCTTTCCTGGCCATGTACACCTTCATCATCTTCAGTGGTTGTAAATGTCTAAAATGCACATGGTACATATCAAGCATAAAAATAAATGTACCACAAATTAATGTGTAGTTTGTATTGGTACTATATAGCCCACTCGCAAAAAGAGTGGCGTTTCTGAATGTGCATCCATCCTCACGCCAGTGTGGGATCGTTTGGGGGCACATTTGCATGCTAAGTTTTTCTTCTGCTTACAAAACTTGCATAAGAGTGAAAATGTTAGCATAATTATGCTGCCAACAGTCCCATAAATGAACATGCATCTTCCGTTGCCCAGGTCTGCAGCTCTTTTTGCCACAGGTTATTCTCAAGGAGCTCTTGCAAGGGGCTATTCTCCCTGTTCTTTGACATAACACTTGTACCTTATATTATCTGCCAGGCAGGTCATTAATTAATTAATTTATAATATTAATTATTTATAATATTAATTAATTAATATTATAGGCAGGTCAATAATTTTCAAATTTTTTTTTTCTGAGAGCTCGTAAAGAAAAATCCACATACTTTGAAGAAATTAGGAAAGCTGTTGATTTTCTTCCCACTTTTCGTATCCACATTGCCAGCAGCCAGATCATTGGCATAGCAATCATCCAGATTACTAGAGAGTCAAGGTTTAATAAACTCCAACCATTTTAACTTTATATAGCCTTCACTTCATGTTTCCACTACTAGATGACTTGATAATGATTTGACCGATGAAAGGAAAACTCTGTATCATTGACAAGCACTGTTACTAGTGGCCAATTGCAAGAGATAAGTTGTTCAATCAATTGCATTGAACCAATCGACTATTTGCCTTTTAATACCCTCTAGTGCAATATTTATACACCGCAGCTGTGCACACTCCATTAATATAACAAAAACAGCACTCAAATATTCTGTTGTTTCAGTTTAAGGATATAACAAAAAAAGGATACTTTCCACATAAAAACTGTATACCTATGGGTGGGTCAGTCTCCCACACTTTCAGTGGTACAGTTGTACAGCAGCTTATGTCAAACACTGTTTGGTGCTGGAATACTGCGTCTGCCTTATAAAACCCTTCTTGGTATTCATCTGTTGCTCCCCTTTCTGCAAGTAAGTCCAGCAGATTATTTCCTGAAGAAACCAAACCATATGCCCGGGA
>NC_090875.1:5101760-5106760 GCF_036669935.1 Montipora foliosa | reverse complement strand
TGAGATGAGGGAGTTTACCAGAGTAATTTCCAGAGTGGGAGAGAATAGGAAAGTGGGTGGGGCTGCCAAGGACGGCCCCTCCTTACTCCCCTCCCCTTTCTTTCTTTAGCTACTAAGAAAGCCAAATTGCACCACATGGGCGTTACTTGCGCACAAAAATCAGATTGAATCTAGGTATCATGACCATGATGATTATGGTAATGGTGACTGTGATCGAAGATGAATCGTGTTGATGGTGATAGTGATGCTGATGATACAGACCATGGTTGCCGCTTTTGTTAATCTAATTATTGTTATCGTTTTTTGTGGACAGCTGTGTGTTCGAACTGCCGCGGAGCACACTACAAATCTCGTAAGGCTGCCTGTTTCATGCCTGGAGAGAAGGTAAGCGAAACACCCATTGGACATTCATAGCTTAGTGTAACTATGCACAGCGTAACTGACCATTGATCAAGCTGTTTTTGTTATGCGGCCCATGAGCAACCCTTTGGTTGTTTTCCTGTCTTTTCGTCATGGTGCGGCCATTTTGAATAACTAAGGGTGGTGGTCGACGTTCAAGGACTGACACCTAGTTGTAAAGTTGACGATTTCTTCTAGTTTTCCGATCGAGCGCCGAAAACAATTATTATTAGAAGCAGAATTTCTGAAATGGTAACTTTGTTTCAGTCCTAACGAAATTCAACCGCGTCTAGGGCTCCCGATCCTAAAAGTATGTTGAGTTTCCATAGTTATATGTATTGCAGATCTTTGCGGAGTTGTTAACGATCTTGCATAACTTGCAAATCTATCTTAGTACACTTCAGTATCTTCACTCAGACACCATGGTGATTGTAGACGACATCCAGGGGTCTGATTCCGCCAGAGCACAATACCCGCAACGGTGTGTGCAGAGGTCACCAGCACTAGTAAGGAGTCGGAAATAGTCTCTTTGCAGTCCCAATCGTCCCAATCTTCGATACCAGAGGAAGAGATTAGTATATGGGTTGACGAGATGGAGGAAGAAAACAGCAAAAGGCAGAAATTGAACAAAGCTGTCCACAATATTTCACGCGGCCGCTACAGCCCCGTTATGTCCACTCTGAACACGACCTGAAATGACGTCTCCGACACACGGTAGCGCTGTTATATATGAAAAGCCAAAGAGACTGTAGCGACCGCATTGTCTGTGATCACTCCCGGCGAAGAGGAATTGATTTACGAGGCTTTACAATCGGAGGCAGATTTGGATACAAAAGACAACCAAGGAAAGCGCAAGCGGTTCGATCTCAGGACCGGTCTTGTTGACATTTTAGTGAAGGCATATCAACAAGCAGGACACTGGCAAACCAAGAGACAGATTCTGTCCCTCTTTGCCGATGACTTTTCACGATCTGAACTTCAAGAAATGATTCCTGGCCTCTCCAAATGGCGCATTGACCAAGCTCGCCAACATGCAACAGAAACAGGGGAAGGCCAGTCACTACCTGAAATTCATAGTTTCCGTAAAAGAATTGACCGCGAAAAAGTGGACCATTTTATTGAATATATCTCCAGACCAGAATTTTTCCAGGGCGTTGGCGTTCGGAACGAAAACTCTCAAGCTTGACTCGGGAGAAAAGATTATCATACCAGTGGTCATTAGGATAGTCATCCCCTCACGCATCATCAGACAATATTTAGACTATTGTCAAGAACAAGAATTCCAGCCTGCTAGCCGGCGTTCTCTCTGCTGAATGATCGAAGTATGTTCCGCCTCCAATCAAAAATCCCTTCAAGGAGGGCTCCGAGGCGTTTGATCAGGTATTGTCTATGTTGGAGAGCTTAGCAGATCAGGGCGTCAACGTAATTGCCACTCAGAAAAAAACTTAAGGATGAAAAAAGGTACTTGAAGAATGATTTCAAGACACAAATTGGACGAAATGAACATTGTACTGATCACTCCACGGGGAATGTAATCACCAACACTGCTACGAATGTGAGCGCTGTGAAAGTCTGGAGGGAGTACTCTCAGAGGTGACAGAAATGTTGGATAAAGTGGACGTGACGGAAGAAGAGAGGGTTGGGCTGAAGTTTGAGTGCACTGAGAGTATGCGCAACATACAGGCGTGGAAAGCCCACTAGCTACGATCAAGTAACCAGGACAAAGCCAAGCAACATACCCCATCTACTCCACGGGGTCCTTAAAGGTAGGCGTGCAAATCGTGAGGAATATGGGACTGATAATTGAGTGAATGCTTTAGCAAACGTAATGAAACAAAAACTCTGAGGATTTTTAGACGCTGCAAAATGCTAGGCGTCCGCCTTTATGTTTGAGCGTTGTCGTGGATGAAAGCAAATAGTTTTTTTCTTCGGTGGGTAAAGAAATAGCCGTAAGATTTCAGTAACAATGAACATCGATTAATCAGTTTTAATAGCCCATCATCGCCATGTTCTGTCATTCCTCCAGACAAGAAACTGTTGGGTTGCACTTATGTCCAAAAATGTATCAACTTTCGACTCGCTAATTTGCATACCAGTGTTGCTCCATGTGAGAATTACATTTCTTTATGCACCGAATTGACTGTCACGCGTCAGAAGAAGCTTTCGGGAGGGGATTTAACTTTCCAAATGAAAACGTACCTGCAATGTGTAACTCCTCAAACGTATTCAGTGTATATAACAACTCAAAGCGATTTTTCCCGCGAAAAATGGCAATTATGCAAATTAGGAAAGTACGTAAAGTCGTGAGATAGCTCACGCGGCATGACTTTAAGGGACTGTGCAATAATTATCAGGAAGGGGGGGTCCTAAAATGAGCTTCACCAAAGGAAAAATTAGATAGGTCCCCCCTCCAGCAGCGTCAAGATTAGCTCTGACTCCCCCTCACGTTCTCTCAAAATTATGATGTGCCCCCCCCCCCCCCCCTCCCTCTCTAACCCGTACCTGTATTCACCGTACTGCAACCCATTCCACTCCGTCGTCAGGGATGAAGAGCACCTCGAAACTTTGTTCTTCATAATCGTCAATTTCTGAATCGTCTGATTGTTCATTATCTTCTTGGTCTTCGGAACTGCTAGATTGCTGCTCATCCGGGTTTTCTTTACCTTGAGCTTCCCCAGCACCTGGAACACGAGCTACGAGTGCTGCTTTCCCTCCGCTGACGGGTAATCCGTGTTCCTTTAGGTAGAGTTTCAGTTTACTTGCAGACAGCGAGTTGACTTCAACCTCGTCGGACCAATTAATGTCTGCCCGTTTTTTTGGCTTTCATTGCAAGGAATTTTTGGTGCTCTATGAAGTGATTACAGGCATTCACGTCAATCAAAAAGTCGCCGCACAATTTCTGCTCCTCTTTGCTGTCGACCCCCCTCCCAGTGGCAAACAATCGCTTAACTTGGATGCTTGGCAGGAGGCTATCGATTTCCTCTCTTGGCACAACAGATGCTGAACAACGTCATTCAATAAAGTCTCAAATCGGTTTAAACGTTCTGCATCTTGTAGAAGACCTGGATAGGGTGATGGCTAAATATAAAGCGACATTTCCTATTGGTGCCAAATCTAAAGCATCCAAATCAAGAAAAAAGAAGTAACAGAAGAAAAAAAGGGAGAAGAAGAGGATTGCTGCCTCAGAAAGCCGTAGGACCCGAACCTGTATAATTTTTCGGTCTTTGGGAGGTGAACCCATTGATGACAACTATGAAACAGAAGTATGTGGCATTCCTCAGCTAGAAACTGTAGACCTAGAAACCCTCTCGCTGTTTAAATCAAGAACAGACCTGGCATGTCTGCGGGACCTCTTAAATGCCAAATGTTTTATTGGCAAAGCTCACAACGTGGTTTGTGACTTCTGTGCATGAGCGATTGTTTCAATCTATCATATGTTGACATTCTAAATAAGTTAAAGCATGTGTTTATGTTGATGCAATATTTAGACATTATGGATAGTCAAAGGCGTGGCATCTGCCTATTTGGAAAATGTTTATTTATTCATTATCAAATTTGTGAAATTTAATTAAGACCCCCCCTCAACTTACTTGAGAAATCTAATGTAGAGCCTCCCTCTCCTTTCCATTATTTTAACTTAAGGCCCCCCCCCCCCCCCTCTGGTTTTAGGGCCCCCCCCCCTCCTGATAATTATTGCACAGTCCCTAACTTGCCATATGGGAGTTTGCACATTTGTAAAGACTTGAAGACAGACTAATAAAAATAGTTTTGATCTGAAAATAAACTGCCGCACTTTAGAGAAAATCGGCTTCGATAATGGTTAAAATTCTTCTCGCGTACGATAGCTGACGAAGTCGTACTATTTGGAGCCGCTTCAAAGGAATTTACCTTCATCCAAAATCGTTTATATTGCAGATATTAGTTGTTTGTAGACCAAAAAACATGTTAAATTCGTACAAATGAATAAAGCCGATGCGAAGTGAGTAAAATTGGTCGTAGCACCAAAAATTAGGGGGTTGGTCAAAAACGAGAAAATTTATTTTATTTTACACTGAATACCACCGATTGTTTTCTTATCTGATAGAGAAAAAATGCTGAAAATTTGGACGGAATCCGCCGACCTCGATCAGTGTAAATCTCCCTGGTCCTTACTGAAAATGACACTTAATAGCAGAGTTTCGCTCGCGCCAAACTCGCGCGCGCGGAGCACCATTGTTAACAAAATATGGTAACCCATCGATGTGAGAAATCTTGGTATTATAACTATGGCGTTCGTACGTCCGTATGTATGTACGTCCACCCGTCCATGTGTGCCAATGTGACCAGTATCATGCTAGTTTACAGCAAACATCTTTGATCAAGTGAAGCTATGATCCTCGCAGTTATGAACGCAGTTCTTGCAATTGCGTAAAGAAGCCTGACTAATTCAGGACTTCAACGGGGTTTGAACCCGTGACCTCGCGATACCGGTGCGACGCTCTAACCAACTGAGCTATGAAGTCACTGACCTTGGGAGCTGGTCATTTGTGGGTTCCAATGTTCCCGTGAGGAATGGATCAACGATGAAATGATATATGAAATGGATCATGTATGAACTGCGG
>NC_090875.1:5084260-5091760 GCF_036669935.1 Montipora foliosa | reverse complement strand
TACACCGTAATCCATAATTTAGCAAAGACAGCCCGGATCCATTTCGCTGCTCGTAACACCCAAACGCTGATTCTTACCAGTTCGAACAAGAAAACCCGAGAAGTAATGAAGTTAGAAGGTGACTGTTGTTTGCAGTCTTTGGACGAAGATCTTAGACTTTTTCAAACTAATGCAAATCGTTTAGCTAAACTGGCTTTGATTGAGCATAAAAACCGACGACAGTCAACGTGATTTCCCGCCAGAAAAATGCGGCTTGATCATTACACGGGACTTGGACGGCCTTGTTCAGACCACGCCCATCTCTGACAGTTTCTTGTCAGATCATTGTACTGTTATATCTTAACTAACTCTCCGTATGCCGGCTACAACTGTTGAGGAGATCTGCTTCCGGAAGACTAAGGCTATAGACATTGAATCGTTCAAGGATGATCTCAAGGAATCGAGGTTATGCCTGAATCCACCCCGATGAAATTACTGATCTTGTTTCCTGTTACGGTTCAATCATGACTAACCTTTTAGATAAACACGCTCCTCTCCAAAAGAAGACTATCACGGTTCGTCCGCAGGTTCCTTGGTTCAAGAACGAAATCAAAGAAGCCAAGCGTTTACGTAGACGGTATGAGAGAATATGGCGAAGGACGGGGCTCGAGTCAGACGGTTAATTTCATTAAGGCACGCAATTATACGAATCACTTTATAGAGCAAGCAATATTATTATTTCAACCTTATTAATGAAAACGATTGTGATCAAAGAAAGCTTTTCAATACGGCCAGTGCACTGCTAGGAGGGTCGTCACAGGAAAAATACCCCAAGCACTCTGACCCTACTTTGCTTGCTAATGATTTCGGGAGATTCTTTATACAAAAGATCGACGTCATTCGCTCAAAGCTGGATAGAATTGACTCCTGATTGAATCACCTTCACCATTCGATTGGAAGTAGCATTCAAGAGTATTCGTTTGCTGGCACACCCTTCACTAACTTCCAGCCAATATCGTCTGAAGGTATCAAAAAGCTGGTGCTGAATGCCCCAAACAAGACCTGCAACAATGACCCCATACCTACCAAGATTGTTAAAGACTGCATTAACGAACTCCTACCAACCATTTCCAACATGGTTAATCTTTCGCTCAGTAGTGGTCACTTTCCGGACATTTGGAAAGAGGGTTTAGTGAGACCAAAGTTAAAGAACGCCAACATGGATCTGCTAAAGAAAAATTACCGGCCCGTCCGCAATTTTGCTTTCCTTTCAAAAATCACTGAAATAACAGCTGCACTACAAATCTCCGATCACGTGTCGTCCAATCTGATGTTTCCGGAATTTCAATCAGCCTACCGAAAAAAATCACAGTTCGGAAACTGCCTTACTGCGCATGCGCAACGACATACTCGTCAACATGAACTTCACTGGCGAAAAATGTCTGATTGGTCGAGGCCTTGTCATGTGACTTCAATACCTCAATTTATACATGGCTGCCATTCAGTGTTTATTAGATATCCGACGACAATAAAAAGACTTTTTTTCAGGCCAGTAAAACGGACGAATGTTTGACTGCATAGTGCGTTTTTATGCCAGCGAGATTCTCTTTTGAGCCAACAGTGCTACGAGGGAAATTTCTTTAAAAATTTCAAGGCCAACGCGAGTCTCGGTTGCTGTGACAGTGTTCGAGTGGAAATTCGTTTGTGGAGCTTACCAGCTAATGGACTACCATCTTGATTTCAATTCATGCGTTTATCTTTCAAAAAGTGGAACAAAAAAGATACCACTAAATTTCCAAGTGGTTTCTCTTCCAACTAAATAGTTACACGATGTTTCCGCGGGGCCCCGCATCTAACAGAAAATGTTAAGATTTTCGCTTTTTTTTTTTCAAAATTAAGTTGTTAAAATTGTCATTCAAGTGTTCCATAGAGGAAAATTTATTAAGACCGAGGGGAAAATTTAGAAATGTATTTCAGTCCTTCAAAAATAAACTTTAAAGTGAATTTAGCAGTAATAATAACCATGTCATAGCACCTCATATTGGGTACACTAGAAAGGAAACCTTTTAGTTGCAATTATATATTGTTATTGTTCCAAGCAAAATGCAAATTGTTTGCTTCCCTCCAAATTATAGAAATAAACACAGATTAGGTTAACTCTGAATAGCCAAAACAACAACATTCTAAGTTGAGAATTTGATTCAGAAATCCAGCTTACTAGCAGGGAGAATTTTACTGTAACAAAATATTACTTAACTGCTAATAAGGCACTTTCACCACATTGACAACAAAAATACTTAATCAGAAATTGATTTTATCTTCTAGCAATAAAACAGCAGGAGGATATAAAATTAGGTATCTTCAAAGTTTAGAAAACTTGTTGAAGGTGATTCAGTGCCACCCTCCAAAACATTTCACAAATTTCATGCTGGCCTACTAAGTACTTCCAGGACAACAAATTATTATTTAACCTCTCTTTGCGGACTCTGGTTGCAACACAACTGCTTCAATAATTTTAATCCCCTTGCATTAGATTTAACTTTAAAAAAAACCATAACTTTGTATAATTTTCTGTAATAATTGTTCAAAGACATTGAGCAAAAGCATACAAAGCTACATTTGAAAGGTGCATAATCCCATGTTGCAGTTTTCTGGATAAGACTTCACAGAAATAACTCCTGTTACCTTTCCATATGTAAAGAGGTCCCATTATTTATGAGTCAATTAGTCAATGAGACACACAGTCAATATTATATATTAAAGATAATTTATTGATTAAGCCTAAGCCCTTGTTTCAGTGATCAGGCCTAAGCAGGGTTAGGTTAAATTTTAGCTTTTATTTTATGGGTTAGGGTAACTGCACTAACTCATTGACTCATGACTCATTGACTCATAAATCATATGTAAAAATACAATGTATTTCAACATTAGATGCAATGAATTTTTAGCAATTGCTGTAAATAATAGCAATCATTCCTACCATTTCAAAGGATGAATAAATTAAAGTTGAATGCAGTAAGTGTCAGAAATTTAAAAAAGGGGTCCAATTTATTTAAGCTGTAATCAATTTCCATCCTTGGTTTAGTCCCTGGATAGTGTTAAACAATGGGTGTGAAGTGAACAAACTACCCCAAGGGGGATTCCCTTGCAAAAATGACAGGGGTTCTTGCTGTTCCTTTTTGGAGAAAATTTTGTGGTTTTGTACTGCTTATGATACTGAGACCAAACAGCTGGCAGAGTTGCTGCAGTCATTTAAGGCTATCAATCTGAAAAATGAATGGAACTGTAGAACAATTTGGTAAGAGAGCAAATAACTTTTACTTATGAATTATAAAATGCCAGTCATTGGTCAATTTAGAACTGGTTCCTCTAAGGGGTCAGATTTCTTTAGCCTACATCCACAAAACAAGATTCTGTTACCTTTAAGGACCCCTCCTGAGCAAACTGCATCCTCATGTTTGGATTCTCATTGATTTAATGACTTTAATGATATTATGCAAATCTGTTCTTCAATAATACTCAAATACCATAAAAGTATTTTTAACCTAACTTTTGCAAAGTTTTCTCCTTGAGCCACCAGCTTCAACTTTGATACTTTGTTCTAAAAGCCAATGCAGTTGTATAGCAATGGTGGAGGTAATGATTAAACACTTTGTTTTCGTTCAAATGAAGAAAAAGTCAAAGTAATGATGAAATTTAATTAACCCTTTCACCCCTAAACCGGCCATACTTGGTATTTTACTCTGTCTAAAGCCAGAGTATTTTGCTCTGTCTAACACCAGACGATTTTACTCATCAATGGGGAACCCCATGGAGTCAACAGTCTTACAGTACTTCTCAATATAAAGAAAATGAATTCTGTGGACTTGAACATTCCCAAATAGAAATGCCATATATTCCAAATATGGTTGCATGAACTCTTCAAGATTTACCTGCTTCAGGAACTTCAAATCAATGAATATTTTGAATATTTTTCCTGAACTCCTGCAAACTTTGTGCACTTTTTAATGGTTTGCCCTTCAAAAAAGTAACATTCAGAAATAATGCAAATACAACTGAGGCTGTTTTGCATTATCTACAAGACAAGACAACAATATCCTTTATTCAAACACAATCAATATTAAAGCAATAACACATGCTTGTGGGGTCATGTGCTAACTATAATAAAGATACACTACAGGACATAAAAGCTTAAAACTAACTACAGTATGTGACAGACATAGGATATCTACACGTAAGAAATAAGAAAAATAAATCAATTGCTATCCAAAAGATCATATTGCAAATACACCAAAAGGTAATGGTTGATTGACAAGTTCCTTGTGCAAAATGGTAGAGCATGTTTGAAGTCCAGCAGGACCAAGATGAGAAGTTATGATAAAAACTCTAAACATATTTTTTACCAAAATTATTTTACTACCATCAAACCCAATGAGACCTTATGCATGAGACACTGTTTCTAGCTGCAGCTCCAAATCACATAATATATTAATAAATTTTGCCATCTAAGAAAAAACCAAACATGCGGGGTGTAACCAAAAAAAGTCCAAGCCAATAAAGCTTCCTTTCAGCCTTTTCAGGAACAACTATCCACTGTCAACCATACTTGACTCAAAACAGAATTTCCTTGATCCAACAACACATGACAGTCCCCTAAAACCAAAATTACATCATTAATGCTTCCGGAAAACAATAGTCTAAAAAAAAAAAAGACTTCAAAAACAGTCACGAACCTGAATCTATAGATATCTATATACATCTGTACCTACAATTCTGTTCTTCAAAACATTATTTTAACTAACATGGATTTTGATTTTGATTTTAAACTCGAATCAATTGCAAATCCGACCATCACTTGGAAACTACTTGAACGCAAGGATCGTTGAGTTGTGACTGCTAAAAATTATAATAACTTAGACCTTCACCAGAAAAGGGTAAATGACCTTAAAAGCTGCTATTTGAAATATTTGATACTAGCTAGGGTTACGTTCCCAATGACACAATCACATTCAAAATCAAATTCACATCTGATCGAATCATTGATCATTAATGTAGAGGTGCCGATCGTAAGGTGTAACGCAGAAAAAAATAACCTTCACGTTGGACAATATTGCCATTTCCTTGCCACCTGGTACAAGCCAATTGACACATGAACGGAAACCTTGGGAATCCTCCTTTCTGCACATTACAGTAACTTTTTGTACCCGGTGGCAACAAACTTTCCACATTAAAAATTGCGTAAAAAACTCACCTGTTTCGCAGCTCTTATCCCACGAAATAAAATTTTCCAGGAGCAAACTTTCCGAGGATGCTGGTTGGATTGGACTTTCAAACGTTTTACACAACAAGTACGTTCTCTAAGAATACATTCCACTTGAAACTGGCGTTAAAACTAGCCTTGATCGCTCTAAAAAGAACGGAAACCAACAAGCTACCGATACTCAAACCGCAGCCATTTTTTTGTTCATCTCGGTAGTGTTTTTTTCACGAGAGCCAATGATAGTCCCGGAAACGCATCACGTGTCATATCGCGCGACTCATGCGCAGACATTTTTCGCCAGTGAAAACATGAACAAACAACAAGTCACATTACCAGTGTTCCTAGATTTAAGTGCTGCTTTCGACACACTGACATAATACTGCGGCGCCTGGAATACAAATTTGGAATTAAAGATCAAGCAGTAACGTGGTTCAAATCCTATCTGTCGAATAGATCCCAGCGTATTGTAATCGGCAGTGCAAAGTCAGACAGTTTTGATTTGAAGTTTGGTGTGCCACAGGGCTCCTGTCTCAGCCCAATGCTGTTCTCCCTTTACACCAGTGAGCTATTTGATGTGATTAGCCAGCACCTGCCAACAGCGCACAGTTATGCCAATGATACTGGTATCTATCTGGCTTTCAATCCAAATGATGATTCCAATCAAGACGCCGCCAGTGCAGCAATGGAAGCGTGCCTCTGTGACATCCGTAACTGGATGATCAATGATAAACTAATGATCAATGATTCCAAGACAGAGTTGATGCTCATTGGGACGAAAGCGCAGCTACAGAAAACTAAACGCGCTACTCTAATGAACTATTGGCGAATCCATCATCTCTCCGAGCACGGAACCCCTTAGAAACTTAGGGGCCTGGTTTGACTGCCATTTCAACCTGAACTTCAACATAACCAAAACGTGTAGGAGTGCTTTTTTTCATCTTCACAACATTAGACGAGTCAGAAAATATCTAAGTATAAAATCTGTCGATAAATTAATCCACGCTTTGATCACAAGCAGATTGGACTATTGTAATTCACTTTTATACGGACTACCCTACTGCGCTCTCAGTAAACTGCAGCGTGTTCAAAACGGTATTGCCATATCACACCTATATTATACAAATTACACTGGCTACCTGTAACATTTAGAATAGATTATAAGATTATTATAATCACTCACAAAGCAATCCATGGTACAGCTCCTAATTATTTATCATCTCTCGTAAATTTTAAACCTAATCCTCCTACAGCCTCAGATCAAATAACAAATATCTGCTTTTAAATCCAGATTTCAGGACTCTCCCTACTCTTGGCGATCGAGCCTTTGCGGCCGCCGCACCAAAACTGTGGAATAATCTTCCGTTAGATCTTAGATGCACTTCCGATTTTAGAGTTTTTAAACGTAATTTGAAGACTCATCTTTTTAAAAAAGCTTTTTCTGATATAGTATTGTAATTTATAGACCAGATAATTATTCATTCGAGTAATTTTGACTATACAGTGTTATATATTGTTCTTTTATTGTAAGGCGCATTTGAAAACTGCATAGTTGAATTTGCGCTGTATAAATAAATTTTATTATTATTGCTATTATTATTATTATTATTATTATTATTATTATTATTATTATTATTATTATTATTATTATTATTATTAGTATTATTATAGTGGGCTGCAGATAGGATTCCGGATCGACTGTCGACGGCTGGGTCTCGCTTCCAATATTTGGTCCAATAATTAACAGCAGCTACCATCTAAGCCGCGCAATTTATAGTTTCATTACTAATTTTAATTTCGGCAATAGGTCCAATTTTGCCTATGCTTTTATAGATTGTGATTTGGCATAATTTCAGGAAACCAGCATAATTTTTGCTGATTTTTAACAAATAGTATTATGATGCGCCATGTGTTTCAAAATTCATACTCATTCTCACTTGACCTGTTGAAATGCAACCATCGTATGTGAAATGAGAACAAAATGTATTGAAATGCAGATAGTTGTTAGACAAGGTGAGCAAATAATAATGTGAATAACAAAGGATAAAAAGTACCTACATGCCTTGTTGACGGTTTTCAAATCCCCATTATGCTCCCAGCCGAAGATTACATTAAGTAAGTTAACTAACCTCTGAGAGGGCTATCCCCCGCCTTACTGGTGTTTGGCACACTTAGATACGCACGACTTCATGGTGCCTGGCACAGTTCCTAACCAAACTATCACTCCTGGTGATACAATAATCAAGGAGCAGGTGCTGTCTTGT
>NC_090875.1:5054260-5074260 GCF_036669935.1 Montipora foliosa | reverse complement strand
AATACAGAAACTAGTATTTCTTGAAAAGTCAAATTCCATCGCCTCACATCGTCTTGTTTTGGATGCCCAGTAGCTTCAAACTTTGTTAATATTTTCCTTAATGTTTAAATATTGTATTTTTGGCGTTATTTGGGTGTTGTGTTCGTGTTAAAAGCGAAATGAAAACTGTGAAGAAAGGTCGTCCGCAGAGGAAGGAAAAGCGCCATGTTATTTGGCTCACTACTTTAACCTTAAGATTATGGAACGAAAGGAGGAAGACGTTTGGATTAAAAAACAAATCGAACAGCGAATTCGCAGAAGTTCTTCTTCACGGGATGATGTTGGAAACCACGAGTTCAGAGGATTGCCCGGATGATAACAACAACATAGGCGCGCAAAGGACACTGGTTGTCGGTGGCCCTTTAACAGTACTCAACTTTGAATGATGTTATGTTTCTTGTCCTTATTCTTATGTCGCTAGTCAAATCTGGGCTGAGTGAGTACAACTTGTCAACTTGAACTTTTTCGACTTCTTAAGGGGGGGGGATTTTTTCGTCCGAACCGTTGCGGAAAAAAAGCCTAGGAATATGTTTCAAAGCTATGCAATGATAAAATTCTTTTTTTAATGGGTGATTATATAGACTGTAAGCGCTAGTTACTCCTTCTGTGTCTGTCGATCCTCGTTCCATTAGAGTCAATCGGGAGGTTTTCCTAGCCTCTCTCGTCGGCCGCTTCCCTGCCAGCAGTCTAAAGATAAGGGGGAATGTCACGGATCCTCCGGATTTTTTGGGAAATAACAGCAATCCTCCTGTTTAACCGACCACTTAGTCATTATTATTATTAGAGTACAATCCTAATCGACAATTTTACTCTTTCGTTTCTTCTCAATCTGTAACATTTATGTTAGGGTTGTTTACCCTTTCATAGTATTCTGAGGCGTCACCTCATCTCTAGATCTATAAAATAAGGACATAATGTACCTTTTGACAAAGTGTTCTTTTTGACGTTAAGAGCTGGTGAGCTATAAATAAACTTCCAAGATATAAATAACGTCAACTATCAACTTTTTTGGTAAGTAGTAAGTCTGTTCACTACGACATGGACAAGGTCAATGTCTCGTGGTTCTTCCTTCCTTCAAAGCATAAAAGGATGGACTGGATGAAGGTTTTGGAGTTGGTGGCACTGTTGTACTGTTGGTTGCCTCGGTAGTCTGGGTTGGATTATGCTCTTCAATCTCGATATCGCCCTGCTTTACTGGTTGACAAGTTCCAATCTTTTGCTTCTTTTTTGTCTCTGGCCTTGTCAAGTTGATGGCAACTTTTTCTAGTCTACAGGTGTATCCTGAGGCGCAGCACAGCTATAAGCAACAATAAAAACGGTTGTTTTCTGCACCTTGACAGTATAAATCACTTCAAATTGAGAGGGAATTGCGTGAGGACACTGCCAGTTTTTGTTCATTTGAGTATTAAAATAAAACTATGGAATCCTTTCACAGAAGAGAAGAGACTATTTTGTCATGAATAGGAAAGTATAGACCTGGTGTCCTGGTGATTGTGCGAGTTACCTTTCTTGAGCCATGTTGACAAAGGTGACCTTTAGTGCCACAATGCTTTGGCTGACTGTTGCGTTTTGTTTTCTTTAGTGGCTGCGAAGGAATAAAATACCATCATCACCATCTCATCTTTTCAGAGGCACAGCGTGCAATTTTGGAAATGAGCGCGCAAATATCCAATTGTATACTAGCATTGGAGGCTTTCATTGTCAGGAGGCTGACAAGAGAAAGTTGCGAAAGTTAATCTCGAAAATTTCATTTCTAGCCTTCTTGGAGGGAACGGTTCAGTCATGTTAATGAAAAATTCCAAACTTGAAAGGCAGCACCCGAAGAGAAAAAAATGCACCATCAATATAATGCTATTAGCACCTTTAAGTGATAAGAATATATTATCCCCTATTTCATGACTATTTAGTGACGCGACACAATTTGATAATCCTAATCAAATTAAGTACTAAGCGTTGAAAGTTGCGTAAATAGTTCCATACGAACCACAGAATTTTTAAAAAAAGCCACGTCTCTTCAAATTTTAAAAGCAGTTTTCACGGGTTTGGCATATAGACAGCCCTATTCGGAGGTCTAATTCAAATATTGCAGCATGGAAATTTCGCTCAGAAACCGCGCGTGGGCCTTCAGTTAAGGGGTTGAAGAGGAACCTACTGAATAAATCAGCCTTATATTAAAAGTTAATTAAGGAACATCATTGAACTTAATTTCCCTTATTTAAGTAAATGTTCTAACAGTGTGCATGTAGTTTGCATCTCATTCTGTGATTTTTCCATACACTGTACAATTTATAAGATTACAAAACAATTCGCCCTACAACCAAAAGCATTTCGTCAAATCCACTGACCAAACCTTTCCTACAAATATTTTCCTAAAATGCCAACTTTGTTTTGTTGCAGTGTTAGCTTTGGATAAGCAAGTCCTTTTGCCTGATAAGCTTTGACAGCTTTAGCCGCGTTGTTTTTTTGCTTTTTTTTTCTGCGTGGGGCTTACATGGAAGAAATGGAGCGGTATTGGAAACATAAAGCATTCCTGGAATTTATTTCAGGGTTCTTTGTTGTCATCAACTTTATTAGATTTGGTATTTTTTGCTTTTGTTTCTCACGGAAAGCATCGGCCAGTTCTACAAATGCTTAAATTTTCAAAGGCAAAGATCTGGTGACATTCGCGTACAAAGCTTATGCTTGCTACCCCTATTAACAATGAATATTAAAAACGTATTTAAATGCTATCGATGTGACTTGAGCCATGCAGAATTAATCGGCAAGTACTAAGGTTGCTTGGCCCTGAATTGCTGTATTGATCGTTCTTTCTCAGAGTTCAACATGTGGCTAGCCGACCGCTGTGCAACCATAGATATGTAATATCGAAAACCGGATGTAATTCCTGTGGGTGACTAATGCATGGGGCATATACTTAACGACTGCAGTAGACCGACACTTTCACTATACTTGAGGAATTTCTTCACACACTTCAAGCCAGTCTCAAAAACAGGCCAGTCATTAGATGTGTGTGAAATTCACATCATTGTCCAATACCGTGGAGACAGATTGTCAGGCAAACAGGACATACGACAGCTCGTGACCAGTTAATCCTATCAGACTTCAACCTAATGCCAGACCACCCATGGCATGCTGTTCTCCAGAGCTTTCTAATTCCGATAATCTTTTTATCTTTATTTACACCGGGAATTTTACGTGCGATTCAAAAAAACCTACTTTCATTTCTTTTAGTAGATTTTGGGTTTCAATTTCTCCCTTGATTTTTGTTCCTTGTAAAAAACAATAAAATCGTTATTAGGGTAACATTATTCAGCACGTTGTTTAGCACGTTGTTTTCTCACGGATTTCGTTTCCGTTTCGAATGTCTGCACGCAGTGTGCTAATTTGACGGATATATTAAGAGTAAAGAAGCGTGAGACCGGTAAAATTGCCCATGACGCACATGCTGAAGGTCACTAAATGCTTTGTAGTGTGGTCGAATCCCAAAATAAGGAGATAATAACGCAAAATTTTGATTTAAAAAGTGTTGAGGCATTTAAATTGAATGGAAATATAAATGTGATTATTTGATGAATGCCTCGATTTGAGACAAAAATACGGTCAAATGGTTAATTGGCGCTGATTGGTGTTCCCCTGAGAAACGTGATCCGATTTTACTCGCTTTCGCGGTTTCTTGAAGGCCATCGTCATTACGAACAAGTTGACAGATAAAAATCATAGGGAAAAATGTCCAGTTTTGGCGGCTAGCCATGGAACTTTTGAAACGATATAATTATTTTATTGTAAGAAGAAACAGCAACGCTGACATAGTTCGTCAAAAAACTTTTTGCCTGCTGCAATACCAGCCATTGGATGTACATTGGTCCTCTTTGAAGAAGCCTTTCCTGAAGGTTGAGCAATGGAATGATTCCTTTCAACGAGGCATTTATCTCCATAGTAACCATAGCTTTATAACTGTAAATGTGGGGAAGATATTTTCCATATGAAAAGTCAAAGCCGGTGATTTGTCTCAGACAACAGGGAACGCTTATGTTCAATTATAATGGTTTCCAATGTACAGCAAAGACCTTGTGCTTTCAAAGATTCATACATTGACAATTTGAAAACAACGCAAATAAAAAACATTATCTGTTCTCAAGGGCATTTCCTCAATCCTCAGTCTTCATTTTCCCATGTGGTTTTGATAGAAAGAGATCACCACTTGCTAACCCGTGTGTGTTAATCCGATAATTTAGCAACCATTAAACCACTTAGTGACAATATTATATTTCAGTCTAAGAAGGAGACAAACTCTACTTTGCGAAGTTGAAAGGCCCATAGACATTGATACAATACATTCGTGAAATTGAGCTTACCCTGGTTTCCACGGCGTTAAGTACGAGCATAAATACCAATATAATACAAAATATTCTCATCCAAAATGTTCTTGAAATTGCCGTCATGATATTTGCAGCTTCCTGCAGATAAATAACGACACAAATAAAAAATGATGCGAGACAAGAATTATATAACACAAAAGGGATTACATGATCACGAGCTTGGCAAAGAACATCATTATATTAGGCAAGGTAAATATGTATCGCAGTCAATGAAAACCAAAAACCACGGTGAAGAAAGCCTTTGATCACAAACTTCCTGACCAGATATGGCAAAGATAACATCCCGCAATTAACTGGATGATTTGTTTGTTTGCCTAACTGCTAGAGATTGAGAGAAGCTGATTTTAAATGCATTTGCTTTTTCTCCTGATAGCAAATTTTTAACATAAGGAAAATTACTATAAAGTATTGACAAAATTGTTTAGGAAAAACTTCATGGACCCTGTGCATCATCATTCACCATAAAACATCAAAAACCATCTCTCGATGTAAAAAAGCAAAAATATAAAACACGGAACTGCGTCAGTTACAGCGAGAAGGGGAAATTATTTTGTGACTTCATGTTGGACAATCCTCACACTTGCTAAACTGCTGAAAAATTCTAGTTACCTCTATTCTCACTTGTAATTCGCAGAGTTCCAATGTCAGTTATGCTAAGCTGTCCAGTGTTGCAGCAACTGAAGCTTTTGATGACAAGTAGGCGAATCGTCGACCTTAAATAATGATGTCTCCTATAATGACACTCTAGCTGTCTCCTGTGAAATCAATTTAAAGACCGGAAATGCAACTAGAAGGCGTTTCCTCTTTAAGTAGTCAAATGGAGTTCAGACGGCGAATCCTTGAGTAAAAAGGCTAGCCGACATCCAGGGGAAATTTTGTTCCTGGAATTAGGGGGTGGGAGGCTTAAGATGAATAGGATCATGCACAATCCTTCCATATTTTTATCTATGTAAAGTTCTCTTTATTTTATGGCAAAAAGAGTTCAATTTACTGCTCACGTTAATTTTGGTGCAACGATTCCGAACTCCTTCTGAAATGATTACTTAAAATGCAAACAACCCGTAATAAGGGATAATTATTGACACAGTTTCCGGGTAATTTCTCCTTTGCATAGTAAAGTAAATGTCAGAAAAACTAACTCTGGTGACTTGCAGAGACGTGGTGCAATAGAACAATTGCTATTCTTGTATATGTATAAATAAAGGTCATCTATCTATCTATTTATCTAAGGAAGAAAGAAAAAGGAAGAAGATTACCTAGCTGCAATTAAGACTCTTTAAAAATGCACGACATTTTCTTACATGGATTTCAATCACCTCGCTCAGTGGTAGCCACTCTAATCCAAAACTATTATCTACCAATTTGTGTAAATTACACTTCCCTGTTCCTTTAATGGGTTTGTTATTATAATAAGATCAGGATATTAGATATAATCCGCCCTAATCCTTCATGATAAAATCTTCTGATGATTTTTGTACAGGCCATTTCGAGATTTAATTCGTTTACTTTCGCGTCTTGAAGTACATTTGGAGCGCCCTTTGTTTCCAACTCGAGGCTCAGATTGTGATCAAACAAGTGTTCCACGATGCGAAAATCCCTCCCAACGACGAAACCTTCACTGCACGTACAAAATATGACTGAAAATCAAGTTACTGTTGAATTACTGGTTTTCCATTAAAAGCACCGGAAATTGATCAAATTTTATTGCAGAGTTTGTGCACAAGGAATTTCTGAATATTTAATTTCCATTCTCTCTAAGATCAATATTTCTTAAGACAACAGCTATTCAACAGCTACTAATTGTGTGTAAAACAGACCATCAACAGAGATAGCAATCTGGTTTAGCCTGCCTTGCGGTTACCTCGGTGGCTTTTTAGTGGCTTTAAAAGGAGTCCATTTACCAAATCTGGTATATTTACCTTACTCCATCAACAAACTGATTGAAATAATGACCAGTTTTGGTAAGAAGTGCACTCAGCGAAAAGAGAGGTAAAAATGTTAGAGGCTTTTATAAAGGACTCAGCGTGAATGAATGATGAGAGGTGTTATTTCCAAGAGAGCAAGCAAGGAAAAAATGGAGCAGTCATCACGCGAGCACGAACCACAATAACGAAAAAAGAGTATACACACTGACTGAAAAGGCTGGCGTAGCTCGGCTGCTGATGGTGCTATTTCTGTAGAATAGGGACAAAAAGGTTGAGCGAGATCCAAGAAGCTCACGTTGCTGTTTCTCTTTATAGCGTGATAAAGGTGGATTGGGTGCCACACGATGGCTGTGAAGCCATAATAATGTCCAGTTTTGGTGTGCAACACGAAAAAACGAAGTGGTTGTACAATTACCGAATATTTTGATATAGATGCTCATGTGTGATAAGCTTTTCACTCAAAAAGAGCAACGAAGAAGTAGTTGTCATGATTCAAATGATCTTGCGATCACAGGCCTACATACAAAGATCATAACAATACTTGCTAGCCCACACGAATGATTTCCCGTCCAGATCCCAGAAAATAATCTTTCTTTCTTTTCGTTGGGGGGTTCGCTACATGATAAAACCGGCTCAACCGAAAAGGATCTCCCTTGCCGGGATCCCTCTTAGATGTTGCAATCCCCAAGAAAATGTTCAACAACAAACCACCTAAATTCGGCAGCCTGATAGAATAGCGTGTCCATCTTAGTCAGACAAATTTGGTTAAAAAAAGCTTCCAAAATCCTCACAAACTTACTTAAGCGGATAGAACACGCCCTCCTCGTTAAAACTTGGCTTTTGAGACATATGGAACATAAGGCCAGAAACTGACAAATTGTTAAAAAATAGGTGGAGTTTACCGTGCTAACTGATGATATTGAGAATTTATTGTAGAACAACGGTGTCTAATCCCTCGAGATTCATTCCGTTCCTCTTAAGACACGACAGAACATTCGAGACGTACTCGACAATTCTTTTATCTAAAAATAGCATTCAGTATTTGCATAGTCCATGTGGACTCTTGGTAGTTGAGATTTATCTCACATCAAGACAATTAAAAGATTGAAATTAACTGCTACCAAAACTTGTTAATCTGCCGTTATCACCTAAGCGATCAGCGACTTTTCTCCGCTTTCCGGACGTGCCAACCTCCCTTTTGCAGCGCACACAAAAAAAATAGCTTTCTTTTCCTACCTTATGCCGTCAGTGTCAAGATATTCGACTACTGGAATACAATCGAGCAACATTTCGTTAAATATTTATCTTTGCTTAAAAGGAATACCCAAGGGATGTTTTCTCTTCAAAATAGAGACCCCACTCAAAGCTCTCTAAGTCTAGCGTTGCTTTGCACGGAAAGTAAACAATTTTAGCTCAGATTCCTTAGGTTCCTTAGCTATTGTAAATTTCGCTGCCTGTTCACATCCGAGAGTCTCTCCAGGTTACAATCTGCTGGCCAAAGATCCTGCGGACTCTTAAGTGTGCACTTGAAAGTTAAAAATAGTGTAATCACGTTGAATCATTGTTGGAAAGTAGCACGTGAATATCGCAGTTTTTTTCGCGTGACTAGAAGTGTTTCACAGGGCGAACAAAGTTTGCAAGCTGCACATGTTGAGGTGCAGTGATATAAAAACCTGTGGTAAACCACTTGGTTAATTACGTAACTAGTTTTGCCGCATTAAAGTAAAGTCGGTGCCTTCTGTGATGCCGCAGAAAATTCCCCTAATTTTGTTGGAAATTTAAACCTAGTAAGAATATAATTACCGTTACTTTTTTTCTACAAATTGTGAACTCCACTGCAATATACTGAAAAATTCAACTTTTAGTAGATTTGTCATCGGACAATCGATGCTCTGTTTTGTGTATATGACCCAACTTCATTGATAATATTTACGGTCAACAAATTTTAATCCCCAGCGCCTCCTACGGGTTATTCTTTTGGGTGAAGATTACTCATCCGAGTTAGCGTAACTGAAAAAATACCGTGAGTGACCACATTTGAATGAGGAAAATGAGAGAAGTAAGTTACAAGATATAAGGCTGCAAATTTCTTGTTAGTTAAAAGAGCCATGTTTAATGTAATGAGTAGCTCGTTTCACCACGTGCGCCATTCAACTGATTTGATATATAGTTCTTTGGAGTGGAGGGCGTAGCAATGGAGTGAGAGTGGAGGGGTCTATTCATGTGAGTTTCGATCGGTTATTTAAAGTTTTAGCCTCAAACGGACTGTGCCGTGAAAGCTTAATGGAGTTCCTCACAACAGAAATAACCGGCTTTGGTTAATTATAACATAAAGTTTCAAAGGAAGCCTTGGATTAGACAAGCATTCGAACTTGGATCGTAATCGAGTATAATTATAACACGACTTGCATAGCAGGCAAGGTCCCTGTTCCACTTACGCAAAAATGGGGATTTGCCAATATTACTTACTTCATTGAGTAGTTCTCAGCCTGCACCTCTATGCAATTTTTAATATCTATGCAGTTTAGAAAGGTTTCTACTGAATTGTGGCTTTTTTACTGTTTAATTTATTTCACGCGATTGTTCTTGTATTTTTAGACAAAAATAAATACTTACTTGGGTCATGGTAAAATTCAAGGTTTCCAAAACATCAAGCGATACTTTTCTTATTACGCCTTTAGGTGAGGGGGCCATAAGCATTTGATTAGACATAATAAGTTTTTTATGTCTTAAAATAAAGCTTCATGTGGCAATGCACGTGATGATATTCCCTGAGACTGTACAATACGTGACCGATGCATCATCAGTCTAAACGTGTTTAAGAATATGGGCGTTTAATCATGAGTGAGATGTGCACGATTCTCGTTTTCTTCGATTTTGCGAGCCGTCAAATGGGATAGAAGAACAATCGTAAAACAATGCAACTGAAGAAGTCCAGAAGTAAATTACACAGAAAATTTTTTAACAGAAAGGTTTAAGATTGTCCGACTATAATTTAAACCTCACGACTGTGAAATTGAATATATTTGTTAGTTTCAAAGTCACGCCTGGAAAAATGTTACATGTACTGTATCAATCGATCTGCAGTAAGCGTGAAATAGATAACAAGGTTGTTATTTTTTAGGACCTTATGATTTTTCTGCTGGCTTGAGAGCAGAAAAATTGAAGCTGCCCAGATAAACTGCGCCCAAAAGGGTTCGGTCAAAAGTCGAGTAATGACTAGAGTCAATTGTGTAGTGAATTGTTTTCTTACCAAACCAAAACACTTGAAAAGCCACAAAGGCAGACAAGAAAAATTGTTTTCTGAAAAAACAAAGATGAGAAATGGACAACTGCGTGCAATTTACCACCCAAAACGCCGTGATAAATTTTGAGTATGTCCTGAGTTCAGGTTGCAGGTTTTCGTCAGCATTTTAGTCTCTGGTAATTTAAGAAGAAAGTAAAGAATAAAGGGTACTTTTAACTTTAGAGGTAGTTCCATTAATTTCAAGATTTTCTGAGCGATGCATATTGTGTTCGCAAAAAAGCCTGCGAACTTCGTACACACGCTGATCAAGTCATGTCAAGCATTAGAAAATTATGAACATTGCTGGTCAACCAGGTTATCAGAATTACCTAACAAAAAGCACAAAAAAAAATTCACGTACCTCAGAAAAGGCTTCTTCAATTACTATTGGTATGATTTAGTTCACTTCCCTTGGCAGAAAGCTGATGAATGGCAGGCCGGCTTATCAACCTTTCCTAAATACCCCTGTCTCGGATTGCCCCATGTAGAGAAGAGGTATGCCCCTGGGCAATTTTATTGGTAAATAGATCAGCTATGGTTTTCAAAACTTAATTAACCGGAAACACGAAGGCAACGGGCTAGCTTTTGCGTGTTTATAAAATAATATTTTCACGATGCCGTGCGAGGGTGCAGTTGGATCGTTTCATTCACTCGCAGACCTGTCCCTCAATAGCGACAACGTGGAGGCTTTACTAGCCTTCTCCTAAAAACGTCCTTCGGATTATATTAGCTCCAACCAATTATAACACTATTCAGTTTTAGACCCGGGGGGGGGGGGGTACTCCCTTATAAGGGCTTAATGGGGACGTGCGGCCAGCCAGGGTATGTTTTTCGGGATTTTTGTCTTGAACAGGGTATCGAATTTATCATTTTTTGTCTTAATCAGGGTATCGATTCATCAATTTTTGTCTTAAAGTGGGTTAAATGTCTTAAACAGGGTATCAAAAATCGGAATTCTGTCTTAAAATGGGTAGGAAAATCAGCGATATTTGTCTTAAACAGAGTCAAGGTATGGAGGGGCCGCGCCGCACCTCCCCAACCAGGGATACATCGAGTACCCCCCCCCCCCCGGGGTTTTAGAATGCCTTTTTTGTAACGGTCAATTTGCAAGGGCGTCGAAAGTTCTTAAAGCATGTTTTATGAGTCATCCGAAGTCCAAATGTGACTGTATTTGTTATTTTTGGATGGTATCAAACTTTCGTAACTGACCTCTTGTTAAGCAAACAAAGTGTAACACAAAGGTGAAAGTAAATAGGTCCTTCAAGGTGACACGTGATTTGCAGCGCAGAGCCACCCATGTAAACGATGTCATTAAACATTCGAAAATGTTTTGTCTCATTAATGGCATTTAGTAACCTGTGAAATATGGGGGAAAGAGACAGCTAACGATTGCTTCACAAACTCGACGACACAAGTTAAAACTAAGTCTGCATCGATTCCGAAAAGCATTTTCTGTTCAGCATCGGAGCGTCAAGGACATGCGAAGGTGGTAATTGATTTCTAACACCAGCAAGGACGATTACTTTTCATGGGTGTTTGCTAAAATGCCAATAGAGAAGTACAAGAGGGCTTATTAAAGTGGCATCTTAGCTGTATATCTATATGATAGCAAAACTTGCCATAAGTTTGTATCGCAAATTGTTCAAACTATAATACGATTTACGATGAACCTTGAAGTAACCGTGTATCAATGCATTCCTGACAAGTAGATGTTACGAGCCTGCTAAAGGTATTGCTTGACCAGTTATTTTGGTGGGGGAGGCGGCCTTTACTCGACAGTAAAACGACTCAGGGAATCCATGAAACAATTCTTTCAAAATGACGGCTTATGAAGAATTGTTATCGAAAGTTTCAGTGGACTGAAGCAATGTCTTAAGTCGAGAGTCCAGTTTAAAACCTAAACAATAAAGTGCAGTAAAATGTTCTTCGGACGGAAGAGACGGTTATGACGGTTTTTCCAACTCAGGGTTACGGACAAAATTCTGATTTAAACAACTACTGGAGAGCAGTATAGCGAGACGAAAGATCCATTCAGAAAAAGATCAAAATACAATAGCAAACAAGATTATTCCTTTCTTTGGCTTTATCTTGTAGAGAAAAACAAAATCGCCCCCTTTGATGCCCTTGTTTAATTAAGTGCTTAAGAGAATATCCAACGCGATCCATGAGTGGGCAGAGGAGCTACCGATAGCAGTTTTAAAATCCTAGCGGGCAATCGCCATACAAAGCAGTTTTTTTTCGTAAACCACCCTGCTTTTTGCTGCGAGGAAGGCACTTGCAATCGCAACATAAAAGAGCTGACTTTCTTCTTTCGAAGAGACTGAACCGTTTCTAAGCCCCGGGGTCGAAATGACGGGCCTCGTGAATCCCTGACTTGTTCTTCATTAATTTTTTTTCGTCAGCTACTTGTAGTTTTTGCGTTGGGGCAATACAATCTAAAACTCGCCGTCGGAATTTTGTGTCCTTTGGCGCCTCGAGGACAATGCGGTTAATGGTAAGATGGTAAGCAGCTCCTATCTTTTGAACTTGGAGGCGTCAGTGAGGCCTGCGCGATTGAAGCCACAGGAAGAAGAAACGTAGGCTATTGCTGCGCCACCAACAACTCCAAATCCTTTTAGGGAGCTGACAAGGGTTCCAGAGGAAAGAACGCCAGACGCGCCGTCAAGGGCGCCGGCGGTGTAATACAGTAGAGCCAGGGAGCAACGCTTTGCTCGTGTGCATCGCGTCGGTTGTTCATTTTTTTTTTTAAGGCCAAGGCTTGGGATATTTTGTCGAGCCGAAACTGTGTGTCGTCAAGGGTCGTTTGAAGCAGTAAGTATGAGAAAAGTGACGAAGGGCTTGGAAGCACACTGGCTGAAGATTTAGTGCAGTTTATATCTACAATATTTCGATTGCAAACTTAAATGACAGGCCTTTGAGGTCAAAGGGTTCGAAGTTTTCATCCTTTTACCGCGAAAGTGATGCTGCCGACATAATCTTGTGTTTCCGGTGTCACCGCCCCATCTCTTTAAATCGCGTGGTCTGTGTTTTTGTGGTCAACTTGTTCATAAGCCCCGCCAATTATAAAAATTTGTGCCAAAATAATTGAATGGCTGCCATTCAAATAGGTTTTGTCTGGATCAACAACATTGTAAGGAGTATAGTATGGCATCAGAATTTGCAAACGCTTGAACATGTTGAAACCCCCAAAAATCACTAACTCGGTCTAAACGTTTCACCTTATTATTGCACCTAAGTTTGAAATTCCTATTGGAAACCAAGAGACGTTTGCCTCGATTTTCAATTTGATATTTACTACTTTCACCCGCCTCTCAGTCCCAAAGGACTGAAGCAAAGGCCCCTGGGAGGTAATTTCCTTGAGCAGCTATGGTAACCCCTAATCCCCTGTCCCAGTTCCCGTGGAAGGGAAGGAAGCCAAAAAATGGCTAGTGGGTTTTTTATAAGGCGCATCATTTTCCGGCTTGATGGATCTTACTTTTAAACTGTTTAAATTGAACTGCTGACTAATCTACAAAGGAGATCTTTTTTTCCACAGAGAAACACAATGAGTAGTGTTCTAGTGGCTGCTATTTGCATCTCAGGTCTTGGTCTGGGACATACCTGTTTGACTAGGAGCAACGTATACTTGACACAGTAAACGACCGACCGACGCAAGTATGGTTGGAAATAATTGTTAAGGAATTTGTACCCAAAAACAACCAGCTGTTTTAATCTTTTTCCAACCAAGTACATTCAAAATATCGTGACTTTTGCGATTCCCCTAGGGTGATTCTCTTCTGATCTTCAGTCGGATTCACATCAGGCAGCACCCGCGTTCTGTAGCTTTTCTGGAAATGTTCATCCCTTTCTTATGATGCCTCATACAGTACTGCAGTATTTATAGTAGATCAGGACAAGTTCCGTGTACATATTCTATCTGTAGTTATAGTGGTATGATCAGAGAGCCGAACATTTTTTATGAGAGAGCCTCAATATGCGGACGCCATGTGAGAGAATCTTCAATATGAACTCCAAGTAATTTATATTTTATCACCCACTAAAGTGATGCATTGCTAACCCCAACAGTAGAGTACAATACAATTGTCATGAATTTGAGATATTTTGAGTTATGAATTTTGTTTATTGACATTCAAAGATAACTTAATTTACTGCCAACAACGTCTCAGCTGATTTTATATCACAATTAATTTCGTATTCTTCAGTAAAGGAAAAACGGGTCCTCTTCAGATTTGCATACATTCTGGGTTTTGAGAACAAAGTTCGTGATGTAATATCATTGATGCAATTTGAAAAAAACAAAGGTCCCGGAAGAGATCAATGTGAGAAATGCCACATATCAGATTGCACTCCATCCATAATAGTTTTTTGTCTAAGGTCATGCAGATAGGACTTACTAAATTTCAGACTAAATTGAGAGCTGAACCCCAGAAGCCCGAGCTTTTCTAAGTAGAAAACATTGGTCTGAGGCCAGATTGAGCTTCTGATAGCGAATCAGGCTCTTTAACTCCGATCTAATCCACGGAGAAGAGGTACCTCTGACTCTCCTCTTTTTTTCGTGGCACATGATGGTCAACGTCGTTCAGGCTGCAAGATATCCCAGGCCACATCAGAATAAAACCTTTGGCGACAAGGATACAATATACTTGTTGAAAATGGTGTTAGGCGCCACTTGATATCCTTTCTCTCAGGCCGACAGCAACGTGTTAAAATCCGTCATGTGGTCTCCAAATTACTTCCAGTTAGTGCTGATCCTTCAAAGGACAAAATGTGATCCGATTTTGTTTATGATAATGTCAAAAACTAATGATTTGACGGTTGCCTATGTGAAAGGATGTTGATCAGTGATGTCTTAAGTTCCGTTAATTTGATTTTACCTAATATAACTTATCTGCCTTCAAGCTCACGCATGACTCAGTCAGCGATTGGGGTTCCAAAAACTGGATCAGACTGCATTGAACTTCGGGTTTGTTCATTCAGGGAGAAATTCCGTTAACCTGGCTTGACAACTGATCATAAGGCGTGCCTGTCTCAGTGTAATTTACGCAGACTAAGTTATTTAAATAGCCTGCGTAGCTTACGGTTTTGTTGTCGTGGATAGCGAGTGATTTCAAGCGGCGCGAGTAGGCTGGGGCGGGGGAAGCAAAGAACCATCCTTCCTGCGGCCTCGCCGTTTGAGAAGCCTCGCGTTTCGCAACAAGAGAACCGTCAGCTGCGCAGGTTATGATTTAAATTGAAGTTAACACATCACCTTGATGGTGGCTAAGTTAAGGCATCAATGTCATTAACAAATACTGCATGTTTTGCATGAGGGTGTCTCAGCTCAATTTCCATTTACGTTGTCCATTACGCTCTAACCAATGTTCTGTCAGACCAACTCCATAAAGGTCAAAAACGAGTATTATCAATCCTGAATAATCATAGATATAGCTAACCTTTTACATTCGGTGGGCTGCCCACGATTAGCTACGGTAAACAAGCGTGGTCGAGAAAATTAATGAGGGTGGCTCTCTCTCACGCAGCATTTGACACAGACCAGGGGTCGCGGGCACAAATATTTTATCATAAATACAAACAACAGAAGTCTGCACAAGTGTAGAAAGGAGTGTTTAAGGTTTCCCACCGCTATTATAATCCCTAATAACAAAGTCTGTTTATAGTTTGAGAAGAGAACAGTACTTTAGGGACCACGTTAATCCAAAGTTGTGAAAGGGCTCACCGAAGGTTAACCTCGTCTTCAGGGCCCGTAGCTCTTACAAGAGCCAGCAAGTTACAAGCATCATTGATTAACGAGCCTAGGGGATGGATGTTCCAACAAATGTGACGCTTGCTAGTCATTGTGAAAATAGACGTTTGCGACATTTGCGAAAATAGACGTTCAAGTACAGCCCTCGCAACTTTCTTCTGTGAACTGGTAACAGGGCATTAAAAGCTTTGGCTTCAGCTATCGTTTCAGAGAATCCCTCCTCCAAGAACTTGTTAACTTTTTTGTCATAGGTTTCACTCAGTGACTCCTCCACCTCTTGAAACGATAGCTGAAGCAACAAAGAATTGTTCGACTTCAAAAGCAACAGCTAAACGATCACCATCTCCAAAGAAAGAAATGTCACATTCCAATGAGTAAGGACATAATCGAAGCGTTCTGGAAAATCTATGGAAATAAAGATTGGGAGCGGTACTCAAAGCTTAATAGAGCGGAAGAATCTGATGCGTGTGTAAAGACAGCCATATTATCGGTCAACTAATATGATATTCTAAAATCTTGGCGTGAAGAATGCAAGATGATATTTCCCCCAGTAGAATATCACCATATAGTACCCTTTCATGATCGATGGGTGTAAAGACAGAGTAAGGACAAAGACAATATGAAAGAACGATTGATTGCTGGAAGCATGTCATTGGGTGGTTTTTAAATATTTGCGGGGGGTGCGCGTGCGCACCAAAAGACTGAGTTGCCTGCGGTTGCCCTCAAGATCCCCTGCGTCATCGCCGTCCCAAGGTGGAGTGCTACCATTTTGTGCAGTGGACACGGAATCAAAGGGAACTCGACCAAGACACGAGTTATGTCAACCACGAGCGTACCCGACGGTTCCTAGAGGCCGCGAAACCTTCCCATTACAACTGATGCCGAAGGCCCCGAGTGCTGCCGAAGACAGTGTCGATTCTATCCCGAACGGTCGTAAACCTGGACGAGGTTAGGCACGAGGCCACCTCCCACGTTCCCATTTGTAAGAAAGAGCAACATTCAGGGTCTTTATATAACTGAGGAGTAAGTGCTACCTTTGTAATTATATCTGCAAATGGTTAGACTTTCAAGTCTTCTCGGGTAAGGACTATAAACCGTACGCCCCGTCTCACAAATAATTTCTATGTTCGTTAGTTCCCTGTGGGACGTTAAAGAACCCATACACTATTCGAGAAGTGTAGGGGATAAAGTTCCCGGTGTTGTGGCTGTCCTCTGTGAGTGTATGGGTGGGTGGGTCTAGCAGGTCCACATCGGCTGAATAGCTGCCAAAACTTCAACCTGCTGAAACAAGTAACAAACAAACAAACACACTGGAAAAAATATCAATAAATGAAATAAATAAATAAATAAATAAATAAGAAAATAAAAACGTCTGCCCAACCGGACTCACTCGAACCAGCAAGCCCGAGATCCACAGTCACGTGCTCTACCGTGAAGGATTCACATATAATGTTAGACTATCACTGAATATTTAGCATACCTTAGCTTTTGTTTAACTCGCTCATTTTATTAGATTCAAATCCCATCTGCTAGGTATTGTTGATCCTCCTGATACGACAAATGTACATGATGAGGAATTACATATCGAACTACGTTAAAACCAGGACAGCCTCTGGGACGGGAGTGCACGGGCACCTTTTCTTGGCGAAAACTCGCGTGGCAGCGTTGCATTTGGCAACCCGCGTTTTTCTGGCGGGAAATCATATAAGTGACGAGCAACGGGATTAAAGATTAATATAGAGCAGGTGAAATGGCTCCTCCTAAAGATCAATCTCGAAGAAAAGCTGCTCTTTAGAAAGGATCTGCATGGAAACGTGCCAATCCAGAAAAAGTACGAAAACAAAAAAAGCGGAAAAAACACAGAGAAGAGGACCTGCCAAAGAAAAGGAATTACGCTTCGACTCATTGTGAACAAGCGAGAGGATGGCCTAAGTGTTTACGTTGTCAGCCAGGGATTGAATTCACAAAAACTGCTTAAAGAATAATACGTGTAGTGCTCGGTTTTCAGTAGACTCGTTAACATGGATGGAGTGTACTTTGTCTTGGCTCGGGTTTGCGCTTGTAGTTGTTTTGCAGGAACCTTCTTTCACAGCACACCTCGCGAACAATAGTTGGGTCTTCTAAAGTTACATCCAATGAACCCTGGTCGCTTGTTGAGTGATTATTACTACATGGACCAATGCAACACTACATTTACCGAACCATATGCACTCCACAAAGTGTCACGTGTCACGTACTCGATACATTATACTTTTTTCTGGTGGATGGTTTGGCAAATTATGAAAAATCTATGAAGAGCATTGTCACGGTTTCCTATCGGACACTGAGAATGAACTGAACTCAGGCGATGATGAAGAAATGACATTAAGGTTGTCAAGTTCCTTGGGAGGAATTTATTCAATGGCCCTTGCTTCTTTCACGGACTTGGACCACCGTTTCAATACATTGAGGTCAGTTTTTCTCTTTTTTCGTATTTACGTTTCGGTTTTCTTCAAAAAACAAAGAAAGTTAATTGTCGTGAAGGTTATAGCTTGTCTCTAGGAACTCGTTTTCGCCAAAAATCTCAAAATTAAGCGAGTAATCATCGTTTTCTTCGGGGGAAGAATTAGCATTTTCAGCCATTTTTACGGCTTTCGTAAGACGTTTTTGAAAAACCGTCAAACTGGTCTTCTGGAGTACAAATACCGTGAGGTTTTGGATGTTATTTGTACTCTGCTGAGTGCACTTGAAGAATGAAGAATAAAATCAAATAACCATAAAAATTATGATGGATGTAGTGTATTGCTTACCAGTAATATTATACTACTGTAACAAGGACATTTTGTGTTTGTGTATTATTGATTCCAACTATTGCTCTGATTTTATAGTGTGATTCTTTGGTTGCATTCTTTAATCGTTCCTTGAACATCGCCTTGGAAGGATGTAGTGTATTGATTACCAGTAATACTACTATAACAAGGACGTGGGTCATGATCACCTTATGTGAAACTACTGTGTGCTATTTCATGATGTGAAAGTACTGTTACCAAGTAGAAGTAGAATAATCTTTGTGTTACAATATAAGATAATCGTTCAGTGAATAAAGGATATTACATAGAAAGCAATAGAAGAAGGTGTGTCTCTTCACTTATGACTACATCACAATGACCATCTTCCACCCTTTTTGCAGATCTAACATCTGGAGGTGATTTTCTCCGTAACCTAGGCCCAAGATATTTGTAGAGAATGTTTGCTGCATGTAACATTTATTGTACCTTGGGATGGAGAAGTCTGATTGTCTTAAAAAGTAAGAAAAATCCTGATTATTAAAAATGATACAGCTATACGTTTATGCTACATTTTGTACATAAGGACGCAGATATCCCGGCTTACAAGCGCCTGTTAATCAGCGCTGGCATTCCTGTCCTCTAAAGCAATTGTAAGTAACTTGAACGATGGTCTCTGTAAACCTCCTTCAGTCCTCTCTGTTAAAGTCTGGAAATACGTCAGGTACGGTAAAATCGTATAAGCTTAATTAGCATTCGTTGGGATTAAGTTTCTAAGTCGCAACACCCGTCGTTTGACTAGCCTACTTACAAATCAAGCCTATGTGTTCAGTAAAATTAAATTTGAAAACTAATATAAAACCTAAGAGCTTGAGGTCTTCTGATATTTTAATTTCCTCGTTGTTCCGCATAAAGTGCATAAGCCTCACTGTTAGTATCCCGACCATAGTCAATGTTCGAATCAATGTCGATCACAGTGTTCTACCAGTCGCAGCAAGGGAAAAGCTGAAAGAAAAATTGGAGGAATTCCAAGAGGCAGAGTTTATGCTTTATGTAGTGGGTCGACCCGCCTAATGGGCCAGTCCAGTCCAGTCCAGTCTGCGTGGTCACAAAATCGGCAGGTAATACAAGCCCTGCAAGATTTGGGCGAGCTCGTGACGTTATACCACAATACTCTGAAGACTGCTATAGACAAGCATGCTCTTATGCGTAACACAACTATGGTTGTGCAAGCAAAAAGGGAACAGAGGATAGCTGAGAAAAGATGGTTACAATCTAGGCCTGGCTGATTTTAAACTCAAGAGAAATATCGTTAATAACCTCCTGAATCGTGCGTGGTATGAGTTCTACACCGACTTCATCGCGGATAACAGTCATGACCAAAGGAAACTTTTCAGTGCCAGTAAATGTCTTTTCAATAAGTCTGATGGTCTCCCGCCCAATTTGGACGCGCCTAACTTTGCTACTGGTGTTAGAAAGTATTTTGTAACCAAAATTGATGTAATTCAGCGTAAACTTGATGTGCAGAATGTGAATGAGGCGACACCTGTTGAGCCGTTTACAGATTGTGGCTCTATCCCTCCCCTCGTAGAGTTTAAGACCTTGTCTGAGAGGGATGTGAAGTCTGATCCACAGAGATCAGGTGTCAAGTTCTGCTCATTAGATCCCATGCCTTCAAGACTGGTCAGTAAATGCGACTCACTAATGCCGATCATCACAGAGATAATTAACAGCTCATTAAGGTCTGGACATGTTCCTGCTTACTGGGAGGAAACTCTGCTGCGGCCACTACTCAAAAAGTTGGGCCTGGAGTTCATCTTTACAAACTTTAGACCTCACGGAAAAAGCGGTGTTTGATCAAAC
>NC_090875.1:5046760-5049260 GCF_036669935.1 Montipora foliosa | reverse complement strand
GTGATTTATTTGACAGACAGACAAAAGTGGACATTCTTAAACTCACTCTCACAGAAACGTCAACGTTGCTTTGTAAGCAAAGCAGAACTCTCCTTATAGCCAAAAATGCAAATAACCAGCTTTGCAAGATGACATTTGTTAAGGAAAAAACGCTCTTAACAAAGGATGTCCTAGTTAACTGTCACCAAATGCAAAATAGGGCCAATAAAAGTAATGTACAATAAAGCCAGCAAGATGACATGTGCTCATTATATATATATATATTTTTGCCCTCTTAGCAGGTTGGGTAAGCTTATCTTTGTTTTTTTTCTTGCCCGCACTTCCTGCCGATGACATGGCTTTATCCACCAGTTTGTGCTGTCTGCCAGTCAACAATTTTCGTTTTTCTCCTATTTTTTCCAAGCTTTGCATTGCATTATTTCGTTTGGTCTTAGCAGCAAGCATCATTATAGCTTCATTTACGCTCTGTTTATTTACAGTTGTTGCTGAGAGGGCATCATGCAGTTTAGAGTTGCATCACTTAGTAATTCATCAGCTGCCTTTAAGGCTCCTCTAACTGCTTCTACCTCTTTCATTAGGGCATCCTCGCACTTTTCGTGGGACTGTCTGGATTTAGACATCGCTTCTTTAGCTTTCCGAACTTTTTCGGCTTCCTTCTTTTTTAGTTCAGCTGCCGCCCTCTTCTTTTCATCTTTCTGTTTTTCTTTCTCGAGTCTTGCTTTATATGCAGCAGCTGACTGTACAAATTGTTTTAGCTCTGTTGTGAGGGCAATATTCTCGGGTTGACCATTCACAGGATCATAAAATCTGCCTGCCTCCTTTACAGTACGCAAACCTGTGATAGCTACCTCTCCTAGAGCTGACCTGTCACTAGTGATGACTCTTGCGTTTATTGAACGACTTCTCTCACAGTCACATTTGATTGGGCTAACACAAGTTTAGATTTGATGACGATAGGCGGAGATTGGTAACGACTGTTACCATCAATTGACTTTAACAGGAAGACTGCATTCCAGAAATGATCTATACGCTGATCAGTGTCAAGGTGTGATACATCTTGGTCTGCTTGCAGCAATTTCCACTCATCCACAACAGATGAAACATCTAAATGAGATTGCAGATTCCTTGTAATTTCAAAAATTCAAGCAGAACCTTAGTTACAACCTTATCTACTCCTCCGATAATTGCCGCTACTCGTTTGTAGTTGATTCTCTTAGGTGCTGTTTTCGCATCCTTCCAAAAACTCTGATATATTGGCAAATAGCGTCCCACTTTTCAATAATACGAGAAATAGCAGGACCAATACTTAGCCACCGTACCTCAGTGTGCTGCTGGAATGTATGCAAGTCAACTCCCAGGTCAAAGTGTACTTGTTGGTAGTCTTCCCTCTTTGCAGCACTATGCTTGGTGATCTACATCCTTGCCATACTTCTCTAGGCCTTTTCCAAAGGCATTGTGAACAACACGGAAGTACACAGATTCATCTTTGATCATTTGCTGCAATTCATTAAAAATAGCTTTTTTTACATTTGGGCCATCTCGAGCAAGTGCAATAAGTTTTTCTAATGCCATCATCCTTCATTTGACTGTACATCCTTGATGCCACTCTTCTTCATTGCGAGTAGGTGAACAATAGGGAAGGGTCATTTCCATTTGCTTTTTAACCTGAACAGTGGTTGTTTCATCAAAGTGCATGGTAAAGAGGAGATTACATTTCAAACTAAAATTACAGCTTGCTATCTTGGCCAACCAGTATATTTCAGCAACAAGAGAAGCATCATTATAGTTGAAGCTGGTACTTGAAGAAGTTAAAGGGATACCAGCAATTACCATCAACTTACACTGGTTATTCTTGAGAACATGTTTTATTTCTTGCTTGTGCTTTTCTTTCTTTGCATGCTGTAATACCTGGGATTTCCCTGAATTGTCACATTTGAAATCAGTATAACAGAAGCGGCAGTAGGCATGAGAACAATCTTTGCCCTTCCTGCACCACTCATCAACTGTCTGACCATTTGGATCAACATGGGAAAGCCATGAAGAATTGAATTTTTTGTGTACAGCAGGCATATTATGGCTTGCTGTTACAATGACAATCGCACTGGGAAGAAACACATATAGAGAGTGTAATTCATATATTAACTGCAACCCTCAACAGAAAATGCAAGTCTCTACCACTGAAAACTTTCAACCAAAACACAAATAAATTCAGTAATCAACACGAATTTGTTTCATTCTGTAACTATTGGAAACGCCATCACAAAACATGAATGGAACAAAAGTACTTTAACTTTCCCGATTAATGTATTCTTCTAAAAGCAACAGTATAACAGTATTATATGTGATGGCATATCCATAGACAATTATTTTCCCAGAACAAAGCGGATGGAATTGGATTAACTTACATACCTCACATGGTAGCAAAATGGCCGCTAAACATGCATGCAAATGAACCCCCAACATCCTTTGCATGCTAACAAAAACACTGATAGGGTGTTGG
>NC_090875.1:5029260-5036760 GCF_036669935.1 Montipora foliosa | reverse complement strand
GGTCCAGTAGGATCAGGAACACTGCAATGTTTCCTTTTTATATTAGCCGCAATACACTCCAAGAAGACAGATGAAGCATGAACGCAGAGATCTCGATCAAGCAACGGGGTCCACACTCTTTAATATAAGTAGACCTTTCAAAGTCATAGTGAGTTTTGGTGAGGGAAAGGGTCCAACCAGGAGCCCATGACTCGGAGCGAACAACAGCCCTATATTCCTGTCACGGCGTTTTCACAAAGCGATTTATTTTTAGATTGAATTTCCCGCGAATGAGACTTCCACAGGAGCCTGATGACCAATCACAAGAAACTAACTTGACGTCATAGCTTCAGTGAATAGGAACCGCCTTTGTTTCTTGCGGGAAAAGTAGTCTAAAATAGATCGATCCGTAAAAATGCCGTGACATCTGCTAAGTATGGGAATTCTTTGTTCCTAGTCATGGGCTCCTGGTTCAACAAAATGTGGCAAAAGAGAAAATTGTGGTTTAGGCCTGAGGCCAGAGGGAGTAAATGATTTGCTGCCAACTGAAAGAGTCAATGGTACACCTTTGAAGAGGACGTAATCTACTCTCCAAACAGAGATAGAGACATCTGCAAAATAGCTCACCATGTTAGCCGACTTCGTAACTGAGATAAAATCTGGAGATAATCCATTTTGAAACAAAAATTCAAATATTTTGATACATACCCGGAACAATTCATTTATGTTATGTTTTCAATATCTTATTTTCAACTGTAGTTACATGGCCAGTTTCGGCCAAACTCGTGATTTGCGTCTTGATTCTGCAATGGAAAAAAGGAAACCTCTTGTCTGTATCCTATTCTTCATTTCCTTTTAGGGCTTTTGATGATTCAAACCATCGCTTACAGCATGCACTGACCTTGCCTGATTCTGAATGGACGTCAAAAGGTGCATTTGCCTGGTAGGAGGGCATTAACCATGAAAACCCGACCGTGGGCACGTTAGCATAGGCTATTACAAGAAGACGGGAAGACTGAGGCGTACATATATCGATGTAACATTCATTTGAGGAACTTAATTTAAAAAGCTTTTTTTAAAAAATTATCATTCTGTAATCAAACCGATCTTTTCACAATTTAATGAAAACACGTGAGAGCATGAAAACAGTTTTCTCAGTAAACTTAATAATAATAATATAATTTGTACTATTTATACAGGGTAACCATTTCCGTTATACAACTGGTATCGATATGGGCCCTGTAAAACTAATAATAACTATAAATGATACAAAAATATATATTAGAGGATTTTTTTAAAAATACAAGAAATACGCACTAACTATGGCAAGCCAAACATGACAAAATTACATTGAGTTTGAAATCACCTATCGAGTTTCATTAATCGATAGGTGAGTTTAAGAAATTACTGCATGAGAAATTGAGATCACTATACGAGAATGAAAAACTGTCATACGAGATTCAAAACTACCTGTCGAGAGTGAAAAACACTCATGCGAGATTCAAAATTACCCTTCGAGAATGAAAAACCATTAATTGAGAATAACGATGATGCAACAATGTACCGAGAATTCTACATCATAGGACGAGAATAAGAAATCGTCAGGTGAGAATGAAAAATCATCACTCGAGCTTTTTCCAAGCCGATGAGCACTACCTATTCAGCGGAGTGCAGTTTGGCGGGACTTCCGCCCGCCATGCTTTCTTTACTTTCCCTTTCGGATATCTTCGCTTTCGGGGATTAAAAAAATGGCACAGCAGCATGAGCAGCAACTGCGTCAACTTCTTCAGGACGTTCGGAGTGTGGACAGGTCAAATGTCTCAGCCAACATCGAGTGTTAATGCTGAAGTATCCCGTGTTTTTACAAGATCGCAAGTTAATCCAAGCTCGAGCGCAAATCAGACTGCAATTGCAAGTTCTTCTCATTTCAGGCGTCTCATGAACATGAGACGAATTGGCACCGCCAATATAAGGAACAGGACAAATCGGTCAAGATCCAAGGCGAAAGAAAATACTCCATTTTTGTTGTGTGATTTGACATTACTTCCTGGAGCAGGAGTAAGTGTTGTACCGCGCCAGGGCAATAGCATTAACTGAGCATGATTACTTGGTCAGTGCATGTAAGTTTTCGAAAGGCATGAAAGAAGTGCTGGTTGAGGAAACCGTAATGGAGGCGTTTCGAAAAAAGATTCCTCCCCTGATGGACATAGAAGTACTTATGTCACGCTTGCACCAGGTCAAGAAGGGATAACTGTTGTTATTAAATTCTCAACCTCGGATAATTCATTTCACGTGCTCTGATTGGTTCACTCAATCTCAGTTAGCACCTCATATACCTTAGTTTGACCTTAAATGGTAAATGATTGCGTTAAGCGTTGCTAAACAAAATCTTTTTTCAACGGAAAGCGAGATTTCTCTTTGAATAAAGGCAAAAACGAAAAAAAACTTTATCTTTGGAAAGTTTGGATCAATTCCGACGTTTAGAAGTACGCGAAAAGGCAAGAAATGTTTTTGTGATGAGCCTACGTCTGTCTGAGCACAAGGTATTACACAACATCGCATCTTCATCAAGATTTCTCGATTTCGCTCGTATTTCGTACTTCCAAATTATTCCATTCGCGCTTGTTGGATATGAGACTGGTTATAGCGAACTCGGCGCCACGTGCCTCGTTGGCAACGCGCGCTCATGGAACAATTGTTAATTAACTCACATTGCCTTTTCAAAACAAGCCTGTGTATATAAGGCTTGATAAAGTGTTGCTGCCTGATCTTGCAGAGGTAAGTTTAGAGTTAATTTGATTTCTTGCAAAGACGATGTGTGCCTATTGTTTAAATCTCTCCTAATATTGCACATTTCACATACATGGCTGGGGAGAGATGGGCGGGGTAGATTTATTGTCTACACTTAGAGTACATAAAGTCAGGTTATGTGCAACAAAACTCTCATGGCGATTACGACAATGGGGATGGTGATGATTCCTCTATGTAGAATAATAGGACTTTTGAAAGTCCATACATAAGCTCCTTCTCAAATTAGTTTTTCTTTGTGATTCTATTGATTGTTTTGAGTGGTGTGGACACTAAAGATAACCCAGGATCTCAATTCGCCGTTGATGAGAATGATTAAATGTTAGCAGCAATGTTACCAGACTCTGTGACAAAACCTAAAACCATTCTTTATTGTGCAGATTCAGCTGCAATAGGGGTTTAATGCGATGCGTGTCGACACGTAGGTGCACGAGAGTAAATTCAACGTGGCGGCAATGAGCTTTGGGGGGCTTTGAATGAGCTGCACGTCGTATATTTCTTTTGTATTATATTTTTCTTTTATTTGAAGTGAAGTGTACTGTGTTCTGGTGGTACGATTCCGCCCAACGATTCGAGTAGTATCGCGCCTACAAGGGAACTGAAGAACAATTGGATAGACGAAGAATCAATGAGAAGGCACTGACGTCACGATCAAACGAGTTGAAACAAGTTTCCGCTAGAAAAGCAGGACCAAACAAGCGAGCGAGTGGAAGACTGACTATTTCTCACAAGGGAGCGCTACAAAACGAACAGTGGCTACGGACAATGAAGAACCTCTGTATTTACAAGCAGGGACCTAGAAATTAAAGTATTTACAAACAATAAGAACAAATACTATTTATAAACTAGAAACCCTATTCAAAAACATGACTTCGTCTTAAATTTGCAATTCAGCAAAAGGGATGCAAAAATGAAGCAGCAAAGGTTAATTGAAAAGCAGTCGCTGTAGTTAGAAATGACTGTCTATAAGCTTTTCAAGTAAGCTTCGACAGTGATCACATCCTTCAGGATTATCACTGTTTCCATTCTCATCCACGCTTTTGCATGCAAATATGCACTGAATTGCAAAACCAATGACTATCTTGGATAGGTTTACTCAAGTTGATATAAGACTATATTGGTTCAGAATTTAGTTCATACTAAGGCGGAGTAGTTTACAAGCACGCGGTAAGGAATCACGCAATAGGTTTCGGCATTCAAACTTCTCTTGGAAAGTGTAGAAAGTACTAAAATTTGAAAAGAAAACGAAAAAACAACACAGGAATTTCGTATACTAACAAGATTCACTATAACTTTAGCGATCTATATATCCTTTTGGTTGTTGCTCTCGATCTTTTTTTTTTTCGTCTATTGTTGATAAGTTCTGCACGCAGATTGATCTGGTTTCGAGCAAAGGTCGTTTCACTTTTCGTTCTTTAATTTTACTTCTTATTGTTCGAAATTGTCAAAAACCGATGAACCATAATCACCAATCAGAAAACGAGTATTGTTTCTTGCATACCAATTGATCCGATTGAGCAAAGGTTGTTTCACTTTTTGTTTTTTTATTTTGCTTCTCATTGGTCGAAATCGTCAAAAACCGATCAACCATAAGCACCAACCAGAAAAGAGAATTCTTTTCTTGCATAAAAATTGATCTGATTGAGCAAAGGTCGTGCGTTCAACCCGGTTGGGTCTGTCGTTCTCTAAAGAAAACACTAAACCCACAGTAAAAAGGAAACAAGTTTGTCAAGTTAAAGAAGAATAAAGTTGATAGTGAAGAATTTGATTGATAGATTTCGATCCTTATTTTCTCCGAAAGGTCCCCAACCTGTTAATAAAAAGAGAGAAGCATTCGGTGTCTGTGAGTGTGTGTTACAACGAAATCTGAGAGCAGAGAAAATATGTCAAAGCAAGTACGCTTCAAGGGTAAAGTTTCCAAAGTTATGTTCAACAGCGGTAAAGGCACTAAACGTTGCATTAACAACGTAGAAACATGTCCGTTAGCTGAAGAGGATGAAGTTGCCGCACGCTCTTCTGAATTCCAGCTACTTCAACGTCAACAGAAGAAAACGTTGCATGAGCATCATATTAATAAAAGAAAGAAAAGTCGGCTACATATATAACCTTGAACAGGAAGAAGACAAATAGTGTTTCCTTCTAGGAATTCTTGTCGGAACACTCGGTTACAGGCACTTGCAATAGTAAGACAGTGTTTGAATGGATCGAGGTTGCAGACTTCTTCCATTAGCTGTTTAAATTGTAAGCAGCACCGCCTCAGAATGTCCACATCACTACGATAATATTCTTCTCTTTCCGTTCCAAAATCAAAGAGATACTCTGCATTCGTTAATTCTTGATGCCACCCAGGAATTCTTCTCGCTTTTGTTTTCATGCCCGAAAATATTCTGTCATGGCCCTCCAATGGCTGCCGTGGATTCATCATTAAAACGGTGACCGTCTAAATGGGGGTGAACAACGCATAGATGACGATCTATGAATTCATGGGGTGCCTTTGGCATGGTTGTCACAAGCATCGACAACATGCCCCAAGTGGAGATAGTCAAGGATCCAGAACGCTACTATCGACTCCTCACCTGTCAGTCAACGCAAGTGAAAAACATTCAGTTTGTCAATGATGAGTGCATAGAAGATTATTATACTCACGGGGAAGGGTTCGTATCAGGAGCAGACGAGACGAATGTTGTTATCGCAGCTTTCACTACCGCACATGCAAGACTGAAACTCTATTCCGTGTTAAGACGTCTACAAACAAGATTCCTGTACTTTAACAAAGATTCTGTTATCTTTACAAGTGAATCAACTGATTGGATGTCAGTCCTTGGCGACTATCTTGGTGAATTAGCAAACGAATTGGACGATGATGATTACATAACAACCTTTGTGTCTGGTAGTCTAAAGAATTATGCCTACCAAACCAAGAATGGTAAAACCACCGGCAAAGTGAGAGGATTCACCCTAAACTTCTCTACCATATGCGAGTATGTCTGCAATCGTAATCAACAGCCCATCTTCCTCGAGAATCCACATTTCATCAAACGAGATGACAAAAAAAAACAATACACACTGTCAACTTAAACATGACATGGTTAGTCTGTGGAGGTTAGGGATAGCTATAAGGGAAGGTTTGGAGGCCATCTAGGGCTCACTTTGCACTGAGCTGTGAATATGAACAGACCTTCATTTTTTTCTGGTGTGAGGCTGTACTCAGACACTTGTACCACCTATGTTTTTGCCCCATCATTTCCTCTCGGAATTGGCAAGAATTTTGAAAGAAATAGGACCAATACACTGGGGTAGACTGTTGAGCTTGAATGCCTATACGGCTCGAGGCAACGCACCTCTGAGAGAACAATATGCATTTCACCTAAGGTTATGTAATACGTTACCATCACATTACCGTTCTTCGTGGAATGAACAGTTCAATCGCACCCTGGAAAAAATGATGTGGCCGATGCTAACCTCAAGCAGCTCGTATCATTACCTGGACAGACTAAATGATATCGTCAATGACAATTACAACAAAACATTTAATCGTTCTATTAAAATGAAACTCTCCGAAGTAACAGTCATGAATACCCAGCAAGTGTGGCGTACCTTATATGGTAAGCGCCCTTCTGCGGTTAAGTATAAATCCAACATTGGTGACCAAGTTAAAATCAGTAAGCACCAGCGCATCTTTGAGAAATCATACCTACCTAACTGGAGCGTAGAAACCTTTACAGTGGCACAGAGACTAGCAAGGGATCCTCCTGTCTACAAATTAAAGGAACACGACGGAAGAACTGATTAAAGGCACCTTTCACGAGATCTAGACTGAGTTACAAAAAATAATTGAGCCAAAGGATCATTTGTTTCGTGTAGAGAAAGTAATTTGTCGTCGAGGTAAAGGACCGCAAGCGAACGTTTTGGTTCAGTGGAAAGGCTGGCCGAAGAAATACGAGAGTTGGATTCCTGTCCGTCAATTGGTGTCACTAAAATGATTCAAGACAACGACTTTTATGTGACGCTTCCTAGCAATGCAAGCACCAATTTATTCCCCTCCAATTCAAAAATGCACTATCGCGTGTCATTACTCCGTCAAATTCACTTGAAAGAAGAAGAACATTCGGACGTTGGGCTTCATCGTGGCACTTATCCATTATCGTGGTTTGACATTTCGCGTGAATGCATGTATTTCCACATCATGCTCCGTAGCTCCGATGATTACAAATTGTATACCTTACCACAGGGCAGAACGGCTCTGGAATTGATGGAAGGAATTTTACAGTGTCTGGAAGAGATTGATCCGTTACCCAGAAGCAAAGTAGAAGAGGATAATGAATGGAGTGATACCTTAAACTCCTATAATGAATGGATAGCGGTCACTGTCTTGGTAGCTCAAGCACTTGGATAGCTAACAAGCGAGAAAACAGTCATCACCAACCGAGCAGGTAAAGTTATCATAGAAGCTTTTGATAACCTCAGCAAGGTGGGAGGGGATTCCATATGCTCGTAATATCTTCCAGAGGCTGTGTCGGTGTACACTGTCGAAGGCCTTGGCAAAATCTACAAAGTTCACATAGAGAGTTCGCTGCCACTCGGTACTCTGTTCAATAATATTTCTCAGCGTGAAAACATGATCGACAAAACCCCTTCCTCTCCTGAAACCTGCCTTTAGGTCCACAGCCAGTGATAGGTGCTTCATGATGACTTTCGCTAAGCTCTTACTAA
>NC_090875.1:5004260-5016760 GCF_036669935.1 Montipora foliosa | reverse complement strand
AATTGGAAAAAAATGTGGTCAGATCATTTCACATTGAAATAACCAGATAAAAATTCTTTAAAGTTATTTATAGAATGCTCCATGTTATTGTAATATACTGTTTTTACTATTGTTCAAGGTGATGATGAACTGTTTACATGATAGAAAGCATGTAGGTGGTCACTACGCAATTGCAATTCAACTGTAAGTCCTACTGTAAGTACTGCTCACAGGATTAATCAGAAATACAGTACCGTTCAAAGATAAGCGGACCATCAAACGCATTGGCAACAAGTTGGGAACGAAGAGCTAACGCGTTTAAACGCGTTTGGGAACTTTTTTTTTTTTTCAACGCGTTTGTCCTTTGTTATTCAATTTTGGCATGTTTGCATTGTGTTGTTGGTATGTAAATTAAGGCAACAAAGCAACTGCAATTTTAGCGATGGAAAGTGAACAAAGCGTGATCAACTGACTATCAATTAATGCAAAGTTGGAAAAGAAATCTTCAGGAACGAGAAAAGATGTGCTTGTTTAATCGGCTGGAAGAAATCCACGTTATTGATTTTTTTCTCCGAATTTCTTGCATCAGATAACATGCTTAATCGCGATCGCTACACTAGCGAAATCATACTTCTACCACACCAAAAACTAAACACAATAAAATAATCTTAGAGCATTGGGTTTTTTTTAAAATAGAATGTTTCAATGAGAAAACATTACAGTACCGCCTGAAAGTATTGACCCCTTTACCGTGTCATTGCTGCGTCACCCTGTCGCGACTTTCCCTCGGTATTCCAGCGGTAGGCCGATTTTCTGCCGAGGGAAATTTACGGCAAGGGTCTTAAGTTACCACAGGAAAGTCAACCAAGGTAAACCCTCTGTAATTAAAATTCCGCGGTAGAGTTGTAAAGGGTTTCCGATGACATTGTGTTTCGATAAGGCAGATTATAATGTTGAAATCCCACTGAAGAACAGAAACTGAAAAAGTTTCGGCTGTAAATTGCGAATAACAAAAGAGGGTCATAGCCGAAGAAAATATCCGTAACCAGATTCCACTCACATTTGAAACCTTCCTTGCGACATATTTTGATTGCAGTGATTATTTCTAAGACTTCTTGTGGACTGTTCATTCGAAGGTTCAACGAATCGATTTCGTCGATGCTTGTCCCAATTGCGTGGACTTTGCCGTCATCACATTATTAAAGTTTTATCATTTAAGTTTATGCGAGAAAATTTCCGCTTGTTTTTTGCAGCTCAGCGTATGGAACATTTATTATCTCGATATCTTCTGTATCCTGCAGCCGAGGAGGGTTTTGACAATATATACAAAACTGAAAGCTTACATGTTCAGGGTCTGGGTGCTCGGCTCCCCTTTCGTGGCAGGCGCTAGAAAGGGGAAGGGAAAGGGGAAAAATTGGCGCGCGCGGAGCGAGGGAGAGGGGAAGAGGAAGCGCCTGCAGCCAGCTCATTGTTTACTTGGTCTTTCTCGTTCACAGACGAACAAAAAATCGGAATTAGTTCGTTTATAATTGTGCGTCAATCATTGCCTGATATGAACATTTGATTGATCGAGATGTTTTGGAAGCCATTTGAGAATGAAAATCAAGATGGCTGATGCACTCGAAAGAGACAGGGAAGCCAAGTTTGAGGAAATTTTGAAGGAAATCTTGCTGGAGTTAGAAGATAAAGGTCGCAAAATAACTTTGAAATATGAGCAGAGGAAAGTGGTGAAACAACTGTATGGAAAGAAAGACTTGGTGGCAGTTTTAACCAACGGGTTTTGGAAAGAGTCTCATCTTCCAGTTGCTGGTGTTATTAGAAAATACAAATCGCAATGCCCACACTCAAACTGCTTCTGTGCCAGTAATTTGCCCTCTTACTAGCATCATTAACGACCAAATTTTTAAGTGGAAAGTATGGGTTTATCTGCGTGTAGTTTGTTGGAAAAGCTCGCTGATTTAACAGAGGTCGAGGGTGGAAAATATCACATTGTTTATTCCTCTGCGGAAAGTGCCCTTGACAAGAGGTTCCTACAATCCTGAAAGAAGGACACTGTGTTTTCACGACGAATGGTTACTTGTGTGGTCGATTAATCACACATGATTGAAACATGGACGGGTTTGAAGTGAGCAATATTTATGCTATGGATATTCAGAGAGGGTTTGAAGTAAAGAGCATTCAGATCTAGAAGTGTAACTCGTGGTATATATGTTGCTCCTTGAATTTTATGGCTATACAGGAAATTGAAGGGAAAGAGATCTGGGGTTTCACAAGGTGGCACTATCGCATTTAGAGGAGCGTACGGAGAGCTTGCTATTCTTCGTTCCTTCTTCAAGAAAGGTAACCTGACAAGTTTTAAGTTGTGATATTTTTGCTTTTCTAGTTGGATATACAGTGCATTTTTTACTTTTAAAATACTTTTATGAAACAGTGGCAGTAATTTTTAAAGGTTATTGATGTTCAGGTTTCACAATTTGGCACTCTCTTCTTGGTGCTAAATCCAACAGATAGCGGCAAAATTTTGTTTACATTCACAATTTGACAATGAATTAGTCTGGTATAATCATACCATGATTTACCCATTTGTTAATGAAAATCAACTCTAGGCGAAAGGACGAGACAGTGGCTCTATTATTGGTTGCAAGCAGTTGTCTATTGTAGACAAGAAAATTTTAGCATTTGCTTTATATCATTGGCTAGTTAAATTTAACTTGAAAAATTTTACCCATGGTACAGTGTTTGTCCACTGTATGCCATTGACATTTTTCATGATTTTCTTTTCTCCTTTGTCTTGTCTAGAGACCCCTTTTGCAGCACTGACAGGCACTGCTGATGCAGACACATGTTCTGTCATTATCTCAACACTCTGCTTGAAGGATCCTCTGATGGTTCATGTTAGTCCAAATAGAAATAATTTGCATTTTGCAATTGTCAGCACAAAAAAGATGCCATGTTTGCAGAACATGGCATCATTTTGTACAAAATCATCCTGATTTAGATAAATTTACATTATTCTCTGCATTGAGATAGTATGTACATGTAACTTACCACAAACGTGAGCAATGAATATGAATGAGCATGAAATGCTCACATCAAATTTAATAAGTAGTTATTATTATATGACTAGCTCCGTGAGCGGGCAAGATGAACCAAATCGCGCGCTCTGATTGGCTACCCGAGCGGGCAAGATGGAGCGATACTGCCCGCTCGGGATTTCTCGCTTGGTCCCGCAAGATCAAAGATCATTTTTTGGTGTTTTAAGTCATATAATAAATCCTTTATTGACCAAGATTGTTCGGTCAAGATGACTGGATATTGGCCTCGTTCTTTTTTTGCGTGTTTATGGACCGAGACGAAGTCTCGGTCCATAAACACGCAAAAAAAGAACGAGGCCAATATCCAGTCATCTTGACCTCACGCTTGGTCAATAACCCGTACATATTGTGTCAGAGTTCTATCACAAAGTCTGCTTTGCCTTGAATTTCCCTTTTAAATTCAAACATTGCACAGAAGACAAAGCCTGATTATGTATTTCCAGACATTCCACATTAAAATTAATGCACAATTTTAATTGTGCATTTAATGTGGGTGTAATTTACATCTTCAAATGGTCAAGTGAAATTTTTACCTCCCCAAATAGAACTCATTCACAAAATTTCATTGCAGTACAACCTACAAGTCTGATGGCAGAGACCACATCATTCCTCACTATTGTATAGATTTCCTAAGAACATCAACATCACTTTTGAATAATTCGCTGGTAGCATAAAATTAGTGATGAAAACAATGAATAATTACTATGGCTAGACTTGATGGAGTTACCATAGATCAAGGACAGAATTATCCAATAAAGTAATAAACTGGAACTTCATTATTGACTCATTTTAGCATATAATTATTATCAAGCATGCCTTCATGATCACTTGATGTAACTAAGAGTGTTTGCACATAAGATAAATGCAGGGAACCAGGTTGGCCTCAGACACATACTCAAAATAGAGGTGCCGTGGCTGGTATTAAATTTCTGTCGTTGTATCTGTTGAGATAAGATGTTCTTTAAAAGGAAAGAAAATCACTGAAAGAAAATGAATGAAGGGACATACTTCCTTCCAGTGCTGCATTGAAATCGGATAAATCAAAGCCTGCGAGCTTGAGGGATACATTTTCGTAACCACGTTAGATAGTACTCCCTTCCCAACAAAGGAATCTGGCCCTTGCTCGAATCTTTTCGCACTTTGAGCATTTGTTCTGATAAAATCACTTACATGGAGAAATAAAGCTAAAAAGTATAAAAGCTGACTCGAAGCAACTTTAGAGGCGTTGCTTCCCCGAGCAAACTAGAAAGGACTGCTTATAAAGGTGTAATGAAAGACAAATTCCCGTCGACTAAAATGCCCCTTGCAGAATCTTTCCCTGTCACTTAAAGTTTAAATGACCACCTTCAACTGGCTCAAGCTACATGTATATAGAACAATCGAAGAACCACAAGTCGAAATCACCGCTTCGAAAGCCATTTTTGTGTACATCACAGTGCGCGGTTGAAAAACTGGATACTGCAATTTTCAACAGCTGATCACACAAGAGAGGGGGCGAGACGAAATAAACAATGAGCTGGCTGCAGGCGCTTCCTCTTCCCCTCTCCGTCGCTCTGCGCGTTTGGCGCACGCCCAATTTTTCCCTCTCCCTAACCCCTTTCTAGCGCCTACATGTACCACACAGGCTAGTGCTCGGCTCTTGCAATGCCCAGTTGAAAGGTATAAAACTACTCAAGCTAGACAGTGTTGCTAATCACTGTCGAAAACGTTACTATTGTAGATTCACTTATTTGACTGAAAAGTCGGGTTGCTGGTCATGGAGAATTTTCAAAACACATTCAACATATCCTCGAAAACCTTGCGTCACCAACCGTTTGCTGTTCAAAGTAAGACTTATGTTGTAAATATTGTTCTTGCAGTTTACTACTGCAGTATTACTTTCCAAGTTACAAAAGAGAATAACATTCCAAGAAAAGAAACCAGGATATCAAACCCCTGAAGAACTCGATAATTATTTGATCTCAACTGAAAAGAATGATTGTTTTTGTGCTCTGGTTAATATTTGATCATTGTTGCATATCAACGTGGCTTATACAAATTCATCATGAGTGACGGCCGGCTGCTAAAAGAGTTGCATGTGAAAGCACAACGTGAGCATGGGAATGTCAATTAAGAATTATGTCGTTCTTTAGGCGAAATTTCAAAATTTCCCAAGTTTGTTTTGCTTGCTGGTTTTGCGTTTTTTTTATAATTCGTATGCAAACGATGAGCGTTCGGATAGTTAAGGGACTTCATTTCTCCACTAATCACGGTCTATTCCTAAATTTGTTTTCCATGCACAATTGACATGCTGCAATTGCTATGATTACACATAACAATATTATTGCTGATGAAAGCAATGAAAAAAGAAACCATTCTTAAATTATTTGTCCGTACGTTTGGTCTCAAAATAGTACTGTGAGGGGCTCCGATGCTTCGCAAGAATATATTAATCAAAACTTAAATTTGACAAGTTTAACAATAATATGTGGAAGGAATACTTGGCAATGCTTTTCGCCAAAATGGCGATGATAAAACAAAGGCAATCGCGCAAGTTTGAATTTCAAGTCTCCAAATAAAAAACGAAGAGAGAAACAATCAAATCTCTTTCAAAACCAAACAAATTTCTCATGCACACATGCAGTATTACAAGTCTCGATAACAACGAGTGTTTCGTTGGTTGGATAATACCTGTAGCTGTCGCTTACACTGTAGTTAACAGTATCGATATATCTCTGTATCTTTAAAGGAAGTCTTCGGTTTTACATTATGTAAAGATTATAAAATTTGAGTCCTTACGTAAACTGCGCACTTTCTCATTTTGATTACAATTTCTTACATTAAGAATCGATTCTTCACACCGTGAGATCTAACATTCGACAGTCTTCCGCTTGTTTTGCAAGTGCAACAGATCATTGTTGTTTCCGCGGCAAATTCCCCACAGCAAATTGCATCTTGGTTTTTCCGAGGGAAAAAAACTTGCATACCTAACCGCCCACTAACCGCGGTAAAGACAGGGTATTGCCTCGTCCCGAGGGGTCAATACTTTCAGGCGGTACTGTATATTAAGCGAAATTGCATCACGATCTTGATATAACATGCAGCTGCATATGCATGAATCAGTTTAAATTGTTGCGGAACTATCACGCAACACATTCTCGGACATTATAAAACTCTGAAATAACAATCGATCAACGATCGATATTCAGTCCAAACCAAAATTGTTTGTTTTTCAGTGAGCTTCGATGGCTAGTTCGCTGCATTGTTTCCTTTCAAGTTGTCTTGCACTTGATCAGAACGGTACTGACTACAGAGAGCAATCAGTCGAACATTTGCACGTCTTTGTATCACCACCTCATCTATTTTGAAACCTCCGTTTGTTATTTTTTGTTGACCTTTTGTGAAGTGGTGACCTTTGGTGTTGAATTCCTGCATTGTCAAATTTTGCCTTCCAGAGATTCTTACAAAGTTTCATGCTTTTATCACAAAAGTGAACAAAATAATATGTGCCGTCTGCACTTGGGGTGAAAAGGTTGCTTGACAACGAATGAATTATTTTATTCTTCTCCTCCGCCCTGCACACATTTGCATAATGAAGAAATAGAACTATGAAATTATTATCAATCAATAATCAGGGAACCTTGTGAGCAATTTTGTGTTTTTTTAGCGGCGAAACTAAAAAGTCTTTCAGCTTGTCGCATCGAATTTCCTCATCTCCGTGTTGAAACAGCACAATGTGTAATTCGTTCCTGTACATGTATATCTAAAGTGATTTTGTTTTTGAAGCAAACTACCACTCCAAATGTCGACAAATTCATTGTCCCCGGTGCTTTTGGTTCATGTTGTTAAAAGCAGCAAGACAGTTAAAAAGCCATTCACATAATTCTGTCTGGCATTCTTGAGTTTACAACTGCTTGCCAGCACGTTATACTATGGATTTTCATTACACTTGTCATTGAATCGTTTTTGCTCGGAAAGTTAATGACCTTGGTCAACGCGTTTGCGTTGAAAACGAACGCAAGCGCATTGAAAGTCAAACGCAAACGCGTTCAAGAAACGCGTTTGGTGGTTCGCTTATCTGTGAGCAGTACTGTATGAACTGTATTACTACATATACGACAAGTGAGAAAGTGAGCAAGATTAATCTAACAGAAAGGAAAAACTGGTACACTTGATCACTGTAATATAAGATGCCAATGTATGTTGTTGCCCAGTGGTTAGGCCGCTTGCCTTGAGATCCGGGGATCCCAGGCTCAAGACACGTCCTGACCACTGGTTGAATTTGTTCCTGGTAGTCCCTGCTTCAACTTCTCAGCTGCACTTGTAAATAGCCAACCAGCTTGCCTCCTGCCAGTTGGGATGCTTAAAAGTTGTCGTTGAATGTTCTGTTCTCTGGTGATTGTGTTCATTGGCCCTGAAAAGCCCCTATGGGGAGTGGTCAATTAAGTATGTACATACATGTATGTGTGTATGAATACCCTAATTAAAAAATAATAATTCAGTTGGGAAATATTGTGCAATGTATTTCATCTGTCCTTTTGTGGATGTTGTATTGTCATGCTTTAAATGTATAATGTAGTTAACAAATCAGGCAGCTTGCTCCAAGCACTGGACTGCTGCCTCAAAAATGTGTGTTCGATCCTTGAATGGACGGAAAACCAGAAATCACTGCCGAAATGTCTCAGAATTCTGGCTTACCTTTTGTTTTTCATGAAAAAAACTTTGCCAATCCAAGGCTCATGTTCTGTGCAAATGTTTCTTGTGTTGTTCATAAATTTGGGGTACCGGTTATTACTGGGTTACAGTACCGCTCGAAACTATTAGTGCATTTGCATGCGGTAATACCTCGTCCTTGCCGATAGTGTTTCCTGTGAAATCACCTACAGTAGGTTGTACGAAAACCGCAACTGAGGCAAAGACGAAAGCAACCGAATGCCATGGCTGACTTAATTGCGGTAATGTGCCTCAAGAAAACTCGTACTTTGCAAGGCATTGTTTAATGTTAGATCGCACCTAGCTCCGCAAGGTAAAGAATGAATATTCAAACTGTTTTTCATAGCACCGACACAACAGAACACAATGTCATGAAAGCCTGTTATGTTCGTCTCATTTTGCCGTGACAGCTGAGAACAGAGAATGTTGATAACCTTTCATCATGCCTAATTCTTACATCTTTAAATTTAATAATTTTTAATTTTTTTGCTATCATGATAAACAGTTCTTCCAAATGGGTAAAAAGGATATTTCTTTAAAAAAATGTGTGGATTATTGCATAACTTAGCCAACAGTGCAGTCTGACAGGAGATATATTTAGAATCAAAAGTGCTTCAAATTTTGTGTCCTGTCCAAATAGAAATGTTTACGGGGTACCAACTGTAGTTGTTTAAAAGCTCCAACTTTGAACTAAACCTTATTAACGACTCAAAGATTATACCAGCGAAGAACCGTAGCTGTATTCCCAAAGTTTGTGAAGCAACTCCTGAACACTCTATGTCGCGCGTTAATTATGATCATTTCTGATTCAAAATATTATGTGGCAGGTCATTCAGCTGTTGAGCTTGAAATTCAGAAATATTCATTTCTCTGAATTATTAAGATTAACTTAAATTAATGCTTCAACGACCACACAATATACAAGTTTAAGCCTCTGCCAATTTGGCGAGTTAAAACATAAATAAACTAAGCTGCATGCTTCAGTCACGCAAGTGAGAGCGATAGCTCATGAAATACGTTGTTCGATGCGAACTGCTTAACCCTTTCACCACTAAGAAACCGGCATAAAAGTTTCTCCATACATGAGAAACCTAGCTGATTTATTGGAAAATCAGGTGTGTTTCATAAAGCTCATTTTTCAGTGGGAAGGAGTCATTTTGGTATAAGGCAACCCCTTAATAAATTTGAGTCTAATAAAATAGACCCTATGCAAAAGTGGCTGCCTTTGAATTACTCTTTTGTTCATATTCAAAATAGTCCAACTAGCCTCGTTTTTGAGACAAAAATTTTAAAGAATTTGCTATCCCGAACGAGGCTGCAGGAGTATGACGAACTAAATACATGTAAGCTCAAATTATCAATTACAACTATACATAATTACAGTTCAAAATCATGTTTAATTCAATTTTCATCAATATGGTGTGAAAAAATTAATGTGATGACTTGGTCAAAGGTTCTATCAAGCATATAACATTTATTGCCCTAACAAGCAGTCAATACCAAAATATACCAGTCCAAAGTTTTCATCAACTTCAACGACGCAACATCAAAAACCTTGTTGAAAACATAGCCTCATACGTAAAAAAAGAATATTCTTATATCAGAGCAAAGCTTCAGGAGTACTGGGTGTGGGTGGGAGGGGGGAGAGGACAGGTTACAAATCACTTTGGGGGAGGGGTGGGTGCTTTAGTCATTGGTCTTTCCGGTACTCAGCTTGGGTGTGCCAGGCCTTAAAACAATTTTTCTCTCTACTGATGCACAAATAGACTTCACCATGATCACACTTGAAAGTAGTCTTTGTCATTTTGCACAGTACTTGATTCTTTGGGGTGTCAGGGTGACTAAGAGTGTAAGGACATCTCTTCTCCATGCACACCTGGCAGGTATGGTCACAGCCAGCACCTTTGACGGGAAGATGTTCACCAACATTCTCGAGCCTGAAAGGGTCCGACTGCCTTTTCCTTCCAGGTTTTCCTTTCTCTGCTCTCCAATTTCCCACCAGTTGTAGGATCAGGTCCTCCCTGAAAGCAGCAAGATCTCTTTTCCTTTTTCCGGGAGGATTGTGGTCCAGGAAAAAGCCTTCAATTATGTACGAGTTGAATGTCACAACTTCTGGGAACTTAATTACTAACCGCATGTACCAATGCATCTCTTCGCAATTCTTGAGGATAGAAGTAAGCTGGTCGTTTCTGTCCACTCCTCCCATATTTGCATTATAATCATCTATGATAGCATGTGCAGGGACATCAACTAACTGATACACCCCTGTCCTGAGTCTCTGGTTCCGTTGAATGGTAGACTCTTGATCTGGTGAGTGGACAGTGGACAAAAAATGCACAACCTTGTTGTCCTTCCATGCCAAAGCAGCAATACCATTGTAGCTCCTGATTTCACAGCTTCCTCGTGGTCCCATTTTGGATGCCTTTAGATCATTCAGTTCTTTGGGGTATCCTTTTCTATTTGGTTGAACAGTTCCACAGACAAACATGTCACGTTCCTGCAAGTACAAACATAAAGCGACACTGGTGTACCAATTGTCAATGTACAAACCTAGACAGGTAAGCAGTTTCATAGTCACATAATTCACAGAGCTTAATGCCCCAATGGATAGGCTTTGCAAGCATTCTTTGTTTGAATGAGAGTTTTCCCTTGTATGGAATCATGCACTTGTCGATTGAAATTGCCTTACCACAGTTGAAATTAGCCTTGAATGCTCTCTGCAGTTCTTCAAGAAAAGGACGCACTTTAATCAGTTTGTCATCCTTTGCTACTATATCTAAACTGCCTAAATCAAGATCATTAGGATTAGTGAAGAAAATATAGCGATTTAGCTGCTGAAATTGTTAAATCCACGAAGGAGGAAAAACCATTTGCGTTCATCCTGTCTAAAATAGTTTTCATACAGCCGTACCCTTGAAGGATGACATCTCTGTTCATCACAAGCAACAGTGCAAAGTACGCTTTCAATTCAGTAATGTCTGTGATTGGCAAGAATGGAGTTTTATGTTTTGTGGGTTCGGCCGCCTTTTTCACTTCGAACCATCGATTCGTCCACGTCACTATTTTGTTCAAAAATTCATTGGAAAGAAAAAGTTTTAAAATGTCAATCGCCTTCCCACTGCCAGGCAATTGATCAACAGTTGGGCCACAATGTGTACGCTCAAATGCTACACATGGATAATCCTCATAGTAAGATTGAAAGGCCGCACCACTTGGGTCTTTTTCCCACTCAATGTCATCGGGCATTTCAAAAACAAAGCCTCCAAAATCTTCTTCATCACTGTTTTCCCCAAAAATTTCATCCAATTCGTTCTCAGAACCACTTTCATTGGAAGAAGAGTCAGCCATTTCTTAACGCAATTTAAAGATGGTGTCAACATGCCCGCTGAACTTCTGCGATAAATCTTGGCAAAATCTTGTATGAAACAACATGGCGGAAAACGAGCTTTCAGGGGTTGGTTATTGTAGATTTCATTAATAGCAATTACCCCCCTCTAGATATCATTGGTTTGGTGGTTTCCAGATTTCTCAAGTGAAAAGGGTTGAAATTCCAGAAAAGCAGGATAGTAGGCATGGGGGCATGACTGAGTTCCCAGAAAACTGGGATAGTGTGGTGAAAGGGTTAACAAGTTTGTAACAAATGGGGAGCCACGTAGCCTGTGTGGTATAGGTGCCAGTGCAGTCCGACAGGAGATATACTTATTTAGAATCAAAAGCGCTTCAAATTTTGCGTCCTGTCCAAATAGAAATGTTTACGCGATAGTTGTTGAAAAGCTCCAACTTTGAACTAAACCTTATTAATGACTTGAAAATTATACCAGCGAAGAACCGTAACTGTATTCCGGAAGTTTGTTAAGCAACTCCTGACCACTCAATGTTGCATGATAATTATGATCATTTCTGATTCAAAATATTAAGTGGCAGGTCATTCAGCAGTTGAGCTTGAAATTCAGAAATATCGATTCCTCTGAGTTATTAAGATTAACTTAAATTAATGCGAGTAATATGAGTTCAAAACTCTGCCAATTTGGCAAGTTAAAATGTAAATAAATAAGCTGCATGCTTCCGTCACGCAAGCGATAGCGATAGCTCGTGAAATACATTGTTCAATGCAGCTTGTAACAAATGTAGAGGCATGTAGCCTGAACAGCTGACAATTACTTGTAAAGTTAATAGTTTTCTTTCATCTTTTGGTCAATGAGATCGAAATGCCTTTCGCATATCTTTCAAAGCCTGCCGCTCGACAAGCGGTGTCACCGTTAAGACGAGATTTCCCAAACACGTGTAAATTTCTTGATAGAATTTCTGCTGATCTTTATAACATCTATATTGAACAGATCTTGAACAATTTTTAGAAATCTTGTCGTTTGCTGGAAAAAGAAAAACGATAAATGCTTTCATTACAGGGACTTTATTGTAATCGAATGTGCCAAACATCGCAGATTGTAAATATGGCAAATACGCATACTAATAGACCAATTTCGATATATTAAAATTCAGGCCTAAACAAAAGACATCATCTCGAGGCTCTGGGGAATAAATATAAGGATTTGTATGAGTTTTTTCTCAGGGCCTCGAGATGATGCCTTTTGTTTAGGACTTACAATCTAAATATATTGAAAGTGGTCCATTGTCGATGCGATCAATCTGCACATATATGCAGATTTCTTTGATAGCATCTGCTCCAAATAAAAGCATACCGCATCCTCTCTTAACCGTGGTGTAAAGCAACCA
>NC_090875.1:4989260-4999260 GCF_036669935.1 Montipora foliosa | reverse complement strand
CGCCAGTTCCACTATGAATAGATATGAATAAAGATGAACTTGATGAACTACGCACTCGCACGCTCGCACTTGGAATCTACACATGATAAGAAAAGGTCAGCGGAATCCCATTTATAGTAGGCACCGTGCATTGCATAACAAGTTTTGCCGCTGAAAATGGCGTCAGAATTCAGTTCAGAACGATCGTGTCAATTGTGGATGTTCTTGCAAGGTTTTTTTTAGCAGAAAAGGTTTTTCTTTTATCTAAAACTCATCTGATAATCAACAACACAGACAACACAAGGCAACAATATTGTTTTTTATTATATTAATGTATCATTGCTCCGTGAATATTCATTAACGATTATGTACACAGCAACCATCACCCGTAACATCGAGTGAACTCAGCCGTAACAGGTGTTACGGGTTACGGCCCTTAATGACAGCCCTGGCTTTCATGTATTAGAACCTAGGTCGTTCCGCGTGTCCGCCATTTTTGAATACGGTGTATTCTTTTGCAAATTTTGACAGATAATATTGAATTATGAAAAAATAGCTATGGATAGATTGTTAGAAAATCTTTATTTTTAGCGGTTATTTGAACATACATCTAAAAGATGCAACGCTTGTTGAGACCTAATATTTTTGTTAATATTTGAAAGAAGAAAAATTTTGCAGGAATCGGGACGCGGTGAAAATTAGTGGTAGTTAACAAATTTGCATACATGTGTTGAAATGTGATACATGTATGCGAGGAGACAGGAATTACATTTATCTGACAAATAATTTTGTCGTAGTGTAAAATGTAGTAAGACGTAGCTGCTACGAAAACAATGAAAACAATATTTCTTTAACTTCTGGTTAATCCAATTTATTGCTACAACTTACCGTATTTACCCGTGTATAAGTCGACACTCCATTTTTGATGGCAAAAAAAGCAGTTTCTTAATTTCTTTGTTAAATGTTCATGGGACACTAATCTTGTATTCTCCGATTTCTGGAAATGTGGATACACAAAAAAATCAGGGCCTCAAGCGTTTTGTGGTTCAGCAGTTTTGTATATGCGGGCATTTTGTCCTTGAGTTTCGAAAAAGTTCTCAAAAAATCAAACATGTAAACCTCAAGCTAACCTGTTTCGTTGTTCAAGGATAAAGGGCTTTAGAGGATAAGCAAAACATCACAGAAGCAGGAGTCAATCTTTGAAAATACCGGTTATAAGGTTATAAGGCGCACTTGGTTATAAGACGCACCCCAAACTTAGCAATTTAATCAAGCTAAGTTCTCAAACTGAAAATTACGCAAGACGCTCCAAAAAATTGAGAGTGATGAAGGATGTGATGAATTTGAGTACAATTATCCTTACACAATTGGCATGTGAACTCTTTTTGTTAACATAAACAGCGTGAAAAAGGCACGCATTTAATGATATATGTAAAAACAAAAGCTAAATGTTCACACCTGAAATGATAAACCTACAACGCATACACGTTTATTTGAACCTTCCGACTTAATAAATAGTCAGAGTTCAGACTTCAGACTTCAAGCAAAAGCAAACAGCGCAAAAACTCCCAGAGAAAGTCATTCAAAGGTGTTCGACAGCTGAATATCAACACGCCACCAAGGATGCAAATTTCAGTGCACAAGAAAGCCTGGATGAATGAAGAAGGTATGTTTTATCTCCGCACTGTTTGATCCTAAAGATTTTGTTGCGCGAAAATACTTGGCTATAAGATGCACCTCAATTTTAGCACGAACTTGCCACCCAAAGACAGATTTTTCTTGAAAAAACCGTGCGCCTTATAACCGAATAACTACGATAACTTGCGAACGATGCAAAAATGTGCAAGGTTTAATTGGTCCTTGACTTATAATTTCTCACATGACAAACAAAGCAAAACTCATAAACCAAACAATACGAAGTTTGCAAAAGCATTTAAATCAGCCAGGTTTCCAGGCTTCGAAATTTACTTTTATGTGCAGTTGCCCCTGGGGCAACCACAAGACTTGGTTTGGTTGCCAATAGAATATTTTGATTGCCCAAGCTCTTACCCCAGTTCAAGCCAAGAAACTAATACAGGTAGCTAAACAGTGGCTTTTATTAATTTGAACAAGAAAATGAAATACAAATACAGTGAACTGTATTCAAGAGTATCTTAATAAAATGTTTTGACCAGCCTGTGTCTCGTTGTTTTTGTCCATTAGTATTAGTGTTATATAAATCAACAAACATTACAGTATAATAACAGGAAAAAAAATTGGAAGTTGGAACCTCACAAATGAACATTTTTTCACAAAATCTTGCCGGGAAACTTAATTCAAATGTCTTTAGAGTCTTGCAATTTACTGTTCTTCTTCAGAATCAGAGCTGTCTCCAGCATCCAGATCATTTTCACATCTTGCCTGTCTTCTTCTGGGTCCACGGGGCTGAATTTGGGGTCTTCTAGCTCTTCTCCCACCTTGCCACCACAGCCTTATAGCTTCCATTGGTTCAAAAACATTGCATGCAGGACCCAAAAGAGAAATGCGCATCACTTCATTTAAGTGGGGGGTTGTTAGCCTTGCCCGTCAATCTTGTTTTACCTGGTTCATAAGAGAAAAGCCTCTCTCAACTTCACTAGTGTGGATTGGAATCAGCAGCACGATCATAAGCACCAGGATGATATTCTTGAATGTACAGAAATTAAGTGTGGTACATTAGCTTTAATCTTTGTAACTACACATTTCTAATCCCAGTCATGACAGAAGCACCATCTGTGCTCATCCCAGCAGTCTTGTTACGCCATTCATTTGGTTGCATGTCTGTCTCGTCAAGGAAAGCCTTATCAATAGCTGCAACAATGCCTACTGCATCTGCCTTACCTAATGCCTGAATAGACAAGAACTTTGTTACAGGTCTACCATCTTCAAGATATCTTACATAAACCAGTTCCTCATCAGTAACAGAGATATCAGTTGATAAATCATTCAGAACAGAGAACATTTTGGCCTGCCGAAGCTTGTTAGCAAAATCTTTCTTCACAGTTGCGTAAATGTTGCTGCCTGTTTATCATTCATGTAACTCTTACCAGTGTTAACACCATTTCTTTCCGGGAGGCTACATAGTCCAACAAAATCCCTAAAAGGTTGTTCTGCTCGAGTCAGATAGTACATGGTATGAAAAAGTTTCACTAGGCGATCAAGAGCTTCCTTTTCCATGTTAATCAGACACGCTTCCAGTGGTGCCATTCCAGGTTGAGCATTGGTAGCATCATGAGCTAATTTGGCTGTCTAATGCGCCTCACTTATTTCATGTTTTTTGATCCCGTCAAGACGAAAACTGTTGTCACCTTTTTGGCTTCGAAAGGCGGATTTATCTTTCGAAAACTGTCTGCAATAACTGCAAAACATAGCGTTTTCTTTCTCGTCAAATTTCAGCCAGGGTCTTCTTGTCTTCCACGACTCTTGAACTGTACGACACCTTTTTCTTGAACTTTCTTGCGCCTCGCCTAATTCTGCTGTAGATTTTGCGACATCCGTAGCATTGCTTTGATCATCATCTTTCTTCGTGGCTTCCAAATTGTTGTTTTCGCCAATGGCCTTCACTTTCTCACGGCCGAAGTAGCGGAAGAGGCTCATGTTAACTAAGATGATAATAATAAGATGAATGCTAAATTGCCATCGTCAAAACAAACATGGCGGCATCACGGAGCGGATCTCACAAGTGCATCATGGACTATGTTTACTGGTAGCAACCGCTGATTAAAGCACAACAGGCTCATTCAAATGAAAACGTTGTGCAAAAAAACGAACTCCGGTTTTCAACGGTAGTTTATGTGATACTTTAGTATTTCTTCTGGGTTTTTTTTTTCTTTCCACTAACTTTGTTTTGGTATCGCTTACTCTCCAAAGACAACAAGCTGTTATATTTATTCAAATCTATCAAGTCTTCTTTAAGGACTAGTGCCACGACAGATTGGGTTGCCCAAGGGGCAACCACTTACCACAATTTGGTTGACCCATCGTAATTTTGGTTATCTGGGACAACTGGACAACCGTTAATTGCGAACCCTGGGGTTTGCATAAAGAATAAAAAACAATCATTACCAACCAGCATTTTCACACAACACGAGGGATGATACTTGCATGCAAACACAAGGTATTGTGCCAGGTTACTAAGCCGTTGAACAATCGCGTTTTATTTGAACAAACAGAAATGCCCTTTGGAGCTTTCTGCCTTTGGAAAACGAAAATTTGCAGTGTCTATTTCATATTTGTGCTTGTGAGTATCTTCAACATTTAGAGTTGGACAAATCCTTTTTCATTTCAACTGGAATTGCTTACATTCATTTTGAAGTCTTTTGTCGGCTTTTGTCCACTGCGTTCGTTATGCCCAAGACAACATTATTATGTTAATTTTGAATAAATTACTTAGCTGGAACTTGCATCAAAATCTTTGGGCCGTGTATAAGTCGAGGGCGATTTTTGGAGCTTCTTTTAAGGCCATAAAAGGTCGACTTATACGTGGGTAATATGGTACTAGTGCGAAGATTGTTTACATGAAACTCACGCTTTTGGGGAATTTTGAGTGTCATGAAAGTACATCATTTGCGTGACAATATATCCCTTTACTCTAACACAAAAACATTCAGATAGTAACAAACTTCATATTTATTAACCATTTCTTCTGCTTTTGTGCTTGTCAGCATTGTGATTTGTGATAATTTGCAAGTCTGTTTTTTGTATCTCATAGATGTTTAGATTTTCAATTAAATGGCTGCTCAACCTCGCAATTGTGTAAATAGTTCACCCTGAAGTCAAAATAGATACGTTTCTCAGGAACCTGACAAAGAAGGCTTAATTCCTGACCCGACAGATGAAATGTAAATATGTAAACCAAAGATGGAAGTTTCTTGGCTAAAAAGTATGTTGTTTTAATCTGAAAACGACGAACGATTAACATTCTTTCCCATACTTCATTCAGTTGGCACAAGGTGATGGCATGCACCTTTATGGTTGCCTAGCACGAGATTAATTTCTTCCTTTTGACAAAACATCATGACCTTTCCATTCCTTTATAAAAGTCAGAGACTGCAGAAATTTTCATGTTTTTACGATCGATTGTCATTAATCTTTCGATGAGAATTTGATTCAGAGTTATATACAAAACTATGTTTTTTTTCCTTGTCTTTTTCTGTTAACTCCTGGCTTTTACGGTACTTTTTGGTGCAAATGTAAAGCCAAATGTAATGTAATGTAATGTAAAGCCAAACCTGGCATCAGATTAGACTAACAAGAAGAGGAATTATGACGCGGAAACAACATCTTCAGTCCTTTCTTAGTGTGTGCAATAAACATATGCTTAGTGCAACTGCAAGACATGCTGGAAAACATCCGTCAGAGCAATTTGCAGTTAGTTTTTTGCAGACTAATAGTATTTATTTTTAAAGAAGACACAAGTGAATTTGACTCAAGAGCATGTTTTGTTATCTTTAAACTGAATTTATTACCAAAGCTTAAAAAACTAAAAGACCTCAAAATGGGACAGGGCATTACAAATAATTAAAGGTGGGAATGTGTAAGCCAAAGGGCCTCTGCTGGGGCACCATGTGGGTGACCCTCAAATGGTGTTGATGACCCCCCACTTGAAAAAATTAACGGGAATGCTGCAGATCAATACCACCCAATTCAGGGCCTTCTGTTTTTGTGTAACACCTACCACAGGCAACCCAGTGTACGCCTTACGGAGCGTCTAGTTTCCAAGGAAGGAAAGTAGGTGGCGAGTTTGTGTGCAATAGCTGATGAGTTTTGCGGGTCGCTGATGGAATGCTGCTGCTTGTCTAATCACATGTTCCCGCAAGGACCATCACAGCACTCCAATTCTGATTGAACTGCACTGGCTCCCTGTCTCAAAACATTTTAAATTCAAGATGTTACTGTTCACCTTTAAGGCTCTGCACTAACTGTCTCCTACTTACATTCAAGATTTGATTACTCGCTACTTGCCGTCAAGAACTCTCTGGTCATCTTTCACTTTGCATCTGAATCTTGTTAACTTTAATTTGAAGTCCCGTGGGTGTCGAGCCTTTGCTGTTTCTGCCCCCAAATTTCGGAACAGCTTGCCTGACAGCATCCACTCATGCGGCAATTTACAGTGTAAGCCCTTTTAAATTTAAGCTTAAGACCTTTTAAAATAGTAATAAAATTAGTAATTAGAATTTTGTTTCAATATTGATTCATTCTTATCAAAGATGACCTTCGTCAGTGCTTCCATTGCCTTGGACCCTTTCTCCAGTAGTGGTTTGGCAGGTTCAGAGGCTGAGAGTGGGCCATGAGAGCACTCACCATCACTCCACTCGTGTTCTCCCACCACATGATGGAGAACTCCAAGCCACATGTCCTATAAAAAATAACATCAAACATTAGAAAGACAAGTGGTAATATTCTCACATATAAGCTATACATGTAAGAGTCATTGCAGCTTCTGACCAATTTCCAGTTACCATTTTGTGCGCATACTCTGTTTTCATTTATGGTTCATTTTATGGTCAGTTAGCGACAACATCAGCAAGTTGAAAGCAATACCTTTAGTGCTTGCACATCACCGTTGGCTTGTTGGCAACAAAACGAGAAGTGGTTTCTAATTGGCTCTATCCAGTCACGAATAGCACCACAGTCTTAAGTTGGCAGCCTGTGGAATACTTTTTGAAGGAAATTACTCTGTAGAACATTCTCAAAACAGCCATTTCTTATGGTTAATTGTTTTAATTTGTTAATATGTTGATATTGTTTATTCTTACAATCATCACTAGTTAGTATTTATTTATTTATTTATTTGCATGTATATTTATGTGACAGGAAACAAAAGGACATTTTGAAAATTACTCTCATCAGTCAAGGCCTTGACAAGTTTGGCAGACTTGTGCCACACATCCAAGTCATGGATGAGCTCCTGCACTTCTTCATGTTGTTCTACAAAAAGACGAGAAGTGAAAATAAAAAATAGACCATATCGAGGGAATTCTTATCATTTTTGTTTACTCCACACGCTATCAATTAACATTAATATAATATTAATATACATGTCGTATTGGTGTACTGACAGCAAAAGTGAAGATTGAGTATGTTTATGACCAATGACATAGGATCCATTACCAACTTTAGTCATTTAATTCAGTGAAAGGGAAGGATACCAGAGGTTATCCCTATCAAGGGTATTCGCCTGCAGCCCTATGTAATTGACTGAGAGTCGATTTTAATGAGGGACGAAACCAGAGTACCTGGAGAAAAACCCTCAGAGTCAGATTGAGATCGACTGAAACTCGGCCCACATACGATCCGAGGCCATGGTTGAACCCAGGTAGCCGAGGTGGGAGGCACCGTTCATAACCACTAAGCCATCCTGACTCCCCAACTATAAATGCATGATGTGTTAATACTCCTTCTCTACCAGTACATTGCATGAAAACTTTGAAAGAAGTGAAAACAAAACCCTTAGTGCAATTCCAATTGATTTGAATAGTGAAATGCTGCATACAGGACAGCGGAACCTGTGCAAGGATTCTACATCAAGTGATAATGACACACTCATACAGGAGTTAATGTAATACGAGTACCTTTCAAATTTCGTACCAGTGCCTTAATTGATGTTGATGCATCAGTGACAAGATGCTCGATGCTTAGGACACTCTTGAGCCTTTGAAGCAGTCTGGAAAGGGCCAATTTTTGCATGTTGGCGGACTTTCCCCCTGTTTCCTGCTTATCCACCACCTCCAGGTCTAGCACCAATTTCATTTTTTTCCTCCATTAGTGTGTAAACACAGAAACGGGCAGTGTGCCCTGGTGAGTCATTTCTGCCATCTCCTGATAGCGTCACACCACTAGATGACAGATTCTGGTGAATTGCCCCCTTTACATCACTCCACAGGTTCTCTATGGCAGGACAGCAATTCAGTTTTTGAATCCTGTAGAACAAGGATTCTGAAATTATTTGCAAGCCAAGAAACGTTGATAGAAGGCTGATCTTCTGGAAATTATTTCCGCTGAGTAAAATGGCAGCTGCCAACTGAACATTGTTCACATAAACTTTTTGTTTTTGGTTTTTTGATGGCAGGACTTCTGAGGAAGACCATGAGGCAAAGTGCCCCTTCCTGCAGCTCCAATGCAATACAAACACAGCACCAGATGTTGTCTGCTGTAAACAAATAGCTTCACCACAAGCACTGCAGGTCTTTGGAATCAGTTCTTTGATCTTAATGGCAGTGACCAGAACTTTAGGAGCTTTTGAGAATTCCAGTTTCCTTTTATCCTTTTTCTGGTTTTGTTTATACACACCTACGAGAATTCTTTCAGTTGTGTTCTCTGGCTCGCCAAGGGTATCTTCATGGTATGCTGTTATATCGGCCTCTGGGTTGAGAAGAGTAACAGTTGCATCCTCTGGCCCATCAGCTTCAACCCCCTCCAAATTGGAGAAGTCACTCCAGTCAAGCACAAAAGAGTTCCTAAAAATGATATAGAAAAGAAATGAATTACATGGGTCAAACTTTACAGAGACACAAACTAATAAATCTGGTTTGGTACTGATACTAAATTATCCACAGATGAAGAAATGCATACATTTAGTTTTTAGAAGAGGTATATGCATGATCAGTACATGCTGCCATGATTGATTGGTCAAAAAACACTATTTCACTAGTAACACAGCTTCACAATAGCATGATTGCTGATGTTTTTATACACAGTTGCTGCCATCACAGGAAAGGTTAGTAAACTATGAAAGACATGAGAGAAAACATTTCTTACTCACGATCAGATGTTGGGGGATCAATGAGCACTTGTTCCCTCTCTGTTTCAGTATCCTCTTCTCTTTCTCCTTTGCTCTCGCTCTCACCATCACTCGGATCACTGTTATCATCCTGGAGATCAAGTAGGATCTTTGACAACCTGAAAATGAAGGATTTGTATGTTGTGGTTTAAATTTATATCTGCTTATAGAAATGTTAACCCATTTTTATTACATGTATAATTCATCTTGCCTCTTATTAGTTTACATAATCCCCCACCCAAATGAAAACAGAACTCAATTGAAAATTCGGAAACCAAATATAAATGTGAGTTTTCCATGTACATGTCATGTACGTGGGTCAGACTGAACATAGACATCTGCAGAAAAGAGGGCAAATCTGTAAAGGAAATCAGTACTCTTTGGAAATTTTTGTGCCTTGCAACAGAAAACAGGATTCCAATGTTGTCTAAGTACTTACACCATTATAGTGTAAAGGGTTAAAAACAGACTTTACCTCTCATTAAATTCTTGCACTGTCATCTGGAACCGGTTCACGCACATTCACTGCATCAGTGACAAAAGGATTACTGTCATTCCCTAGCCTGGTTTTAGAGAAGGGATCCAAGATATTGTCAACTTCCATGTCCCAAGTAAATTATATCTGTGCCAGTTACATCTACATGGCTGAAATCAAATAGCAAGGAAATAGGACATCTTATTAACCGAAATTTTACCATCAGACAGTACTCAACAACCACAGCAAAATAAGTTGCAATTAATTGTGATCAAGGCTATGAGGAAACATATTGTCCGGTCAGAATCTGATGGAGCAGGGAAGCTAATTAGCTACTGCAGCAGGTGGTAAAGGCTGGAGTATCAATATAGACATCTTTCAATGAATACACATGTTGATTTGTCAATCTCATTTTTGACAACATTGTATACCTGGTAGATGCCTCCAAGGATAGTGCAGGGTGGTCTTTTCTTGCTATCTTTGCTGGGGTGTAGCAAAAAGGTGCGTCAATATCTAAAAGACATATAGTTCCAAACATACATGTAAGTACAGTAAAACTGACTGACTGACTGATATATCTTCACCAGCAAGACATTGGCTTTGATACTTTTAAAGAACAGCTACTTGCTAAAACTTCAATGAGCGGCTAAATGTATGAATTGCATACATGTAGTGTTGAACTGAACCTCTTATTATACCTGATGCATCAATTTAGAGTCGTGGCAAGCTGTCTTCTAATTCAACAT
>NC_090875.1:4971760-4984260 GCF_036669935.1 Montipora foliosa | reverse complement strand
GATGCCTCCCTTGTTATCGTCACACAGCCAATATCTCTTGGGAACCAATGTCTCGACAAGGGCCTGGTAGGAGCTACATGTAGGCACATTCTGGACCCTCTTGCTACTGATTTCAGGGAAATTGTCAACATCTATTCGGTCTCGATTTCTAACTGCTGCAACACATACAGAATACAGTTCCTTTTTAACGAGGGGATCTTGTTTTAAAGTCTGAAGTAGTTCAGTGTTTACGGTACGTGGTAGCCATTTACCAGCAGAAACCAAATTGACAGCTGTTGACTGTATCGCTTGCCTACACGGACAGCATCAGAAATGCGAATCTTGTATATTTTCTGCTGTCTTTTGATTAAATATCTCTCTTGGTACCAGCTCGAGATAAAGAAACTGTTGCAGAGTTTCCATAATTGTGTCAGTTTACACAAATCTCCTTGGAAGAAAGTGGATAAAAGCCTTGCTTATTAAATCATTGTCAGGGATTTGTGTCACTAAAATGCACGAATATTGTTAATCAAAGCGACACGCATGGCTCAACGTATCCTTAATAGTGTCTGAGGAAATGTTTTACCCTTGTCACACCCATGTTCATCTACATTTATGGATTTGCCATCGCACTGGCCTTATTTTGTGACATCTTGTTAGAAATTTTGCAAGTGAAGTTACCAATGAGTGCCTGCTAGCTAATTGTATACACTGCTGTGGTTCGTTCACTTAATTGACCACTTCATACCAAACAATCTAGTGTTTTTTTCCACATCTCCACTTTCACAGTGTCTTGAGAAGTCAGTCCATTAGATCTCAACTGTGGGAGTAGGAATGAAACAACTTCTGTGAAAATCAGTGTTAACAAAGAAAACAAAATTCTCAAATGCTGTGTATTGTCAATGCTTAAGAAATAAAAATGTTGAAGTGTTAACAAATTTGTAGTTTCTAAAGAAACTGTGGTGCTGCGTCGGTGGGAGAGTGAAAGAGGAAAATTGGTTTCATCAAACCTGTTGATGAAGGTTGAATTACCACCAGGAACGATTTGGAAAGCTGATGTTTTGGGTGTTAGCCCTTCGTCAGAGTGAACAGAGGAATTGCGGGTGTTGTTGGTTTTTATGAGGGTGTGGAGGAGCTTCAGTGCCATTGGTGGAAATATGGTAACATGAATTTGTGAATAAAGTAATGGAATGAGAGGCGTTCATTGTTTCTTTTAGGATAGAGTGTACCTATAGTTTGTTCCAGATTTTTGCGGCTTTCTGTGTTCCTGTGGTGTAAGGATAGGCGCAAATTGTCATGTTGTGGTGGGAGTGATTAGGAGGAAGATTAAAATGGTGCGCAACTGGTTCTGAAGCATCTGTAGGTGTTTGCAAAAGCAGTCCTCCAATCTTCCTGTTTCGCCTAATCTAGGTCTTCTTACATAGTGTGCAGGTTATGCAATAGATGACATTTGCGGAGATGCATGTAGAGTGGTCAGTGATTTTAACAGATTGATTCGGTCCTGACATCTCAAACATGTTAGAAATAAAAGGACAAGTTTTGCAGAGTGTGCGTGTACATTTGAAAGTTCCCGGTTGGTTGTCAGAATTAAATGTGCTCCTAACTAGTAAGTTATCTATGTTTTTGTCACGTTTCAATGAAATAAGTGGTGGTAGAGGAAATATATGTTTGGTTTTGGGATCATTGTGGAGAAGTTTTTGGAGAATGACATTTTGACTACAAGGTTTTGTGGATGGTAGGTGAGGGTGAATAGAATTCTCTTGGTTTTTTCATTTTGTGACGTTTGTAGTGCGGTTTCTCGATGGATTTCTTGTGCACGATGTTTGCCTGTGCTGACAGCGGAGTCAGGGTATCTCCTTTTTTGAAAAACTGGCACATTTCCTCGCACTTGCTGTTAAAGTTGTACTCATCAGTACACAGGCGTCTTAGTCTAAGAAATTGAGGATGAATGCAGCAAGTTGTTATGGGAATCTGTTGGTTTGTAGTGTACGGTTGTAGATAAACCGTTGCCGTTGACTGAAAGTTTAATTCTGAGGAAAGCAACTGAATTTTCAGAAAGTTCCCAGGGGTAAATGTATTATAGAGCCGGATGGAGAGAACTGACTGAAGTTATGAATTGGTTGAGTTCCTCTTTGCTGGATGAAGTAGCCCTGACGCAGTCATTGATGAAACGTGTGCAAAGATCAGGTTTTGGTCTATTGTGATCTATATGTGGTTAGTGTTTCAAAAACGCCTTTTTCTGTAGTGTCAGATTGGTCAAAAATTCTCCACTTATTTCATTCAAATGCGACAAAAACAGAGGTAACTTTCTATTTAGGAGCACATTTAAGTCTGACAACCAACCAGGAACTTTCAAATGTACATTCACACGATGCAAAACTTGATTTATTTCTAACATGGTTAAGATCTCAGAACCAAATCGATCCCTTAAAATCACTGAATGAAGGGGTAGTTTCTAAAGAAACTGTGGTGCTGCGTCGGTGATGAAGTAGTATACAAAAATTTGGTTTATCAACGGAGTTGATAATGTAAATTGGCCACCGTACAGAGATTCTAAAAGCTGATGTTTCGAGCGTCAGCCCTTAAAAGCTGACGTTTCGAGCGTCAGCCCTTAAAATCACTGACCACTTTACATGCATCTCCGCAAATCAGTCCTCTTTTTTATAGAGTTTCATGCCTCTGGTAGCCATTTATACAAAAGTTTATTTGCAATACACATGTATGAACTTGCTTAACCACTATAAACTGAGCCATGGCGGTAACTGACCCCAGTACCTGTGCTTTTGTTTGATGTCTATACAAGAAAGAGTTCAGCTTCACCATTATCCTTTCAAATGGATGTGGACGAGTTTGAAATTCAACATGATTAAAAAATTGATGAAGAGATTAAAAACCAGACTTGATACACAACTGACGTTTGTTTGTTGCCATTATTACCCCAAGAATGGGATTATGTTGGCCCAAATATGAACCCAAAAATGGGATTATATGTGACCATCCACGGGAAAACCAACAAAAAGGTGATGACACGGGCACACGTGCATGACACGGCACGCTGAGCGTGACATACAACACGCCATATGCACATATTTAATGAATAGCACAATAGATGTCACGGTGGCTTTTGTTGTGCACACTGAGACACTCCAAACCTTTTGTTTAGCATGGCATGTTGCGTGTCAGATACGTGCCAAAACAGGCACCGTAAAAAATTGCAAAGTAATGCAAACGAAATTCGTCGAAATTCGTCCTTTGTTCTCGCAAATTTTCCACGAGAAGTCATCGAATTTTCGAACGATTTTTCGTAAGGTTTGAAGCGAAAAATTCACGATCTTTCTAAAAATTCGACATAGCAAAATTCGAACTAGCGAATTTTCGAGGTTACCAAACGAAAATTCGAGATAAAAAAATTTGAAGCAGCGAATTTTTGTGACATGAATCGGCGGCCGTCATCAATAACATCGCTGAGCAAGCGTATGTACACGTAAATAAACGCGTTAAGGTTAGCGTAAATATTAAAAGTCGTATCGAAAATAGATTCAATGATCCGACAGTTTAATCGGCTATTTCCAAAGAAAAAAAAAAAGATTGCCTCATACAACAAAAACTGCGATTGCTTCACGAACAAGAGTTTGTTGTAGAGCTTACACATTGTGAAATGACGGCAGAAAAGAATCATCGTGGCAAATTCGAACTTGGCAAATTTTTGTCCAGAAAATGCGTGGAATTTTTTGAGGTCATTTGTCGAACAGAGCGATTTTTCACATGAAAATTCGAAGTCAATTTTCGTTCCGAGGGAATTTTCGTTCGAAAATTCGCGTAGTTGGACACAATAGGCCTTGAGAATTATCATGACTTTTCGTTGAAAATTCCCTTCCATCGAAAATTCAATATTTTTTCGTCGAAAAGCCAGGAAAGCCGCGAATTTCAGCAAAATATGTTTGCATTAGTTTTGCACACTACTGTATTCTGCGGGATTTTTCAGCTATTTCCGCAGTTAAGTCGGCCCTCACTCGGCTTTGGGAGTAGCATGTTATACTTGGTTTTTAGCGAGCGTTTTGGCCCAGCTGTCGTGCAATTTCACTCACTCCATGTCTTTTTACGTGGTGCTCGATTTTACTTTTGCTGACACGCTCTTTTGTTTGGTATAACACGCTCTATTGTTTACAACTTGTAGTATCAGACACAAGAAAATTTTAATGAGGCGTGCATTACGACACGGCACTCCCGTGTTAAAGAAAATTTCTTTTGTCTAGCGTGCTAAAATAGCGTGCCCGTGTCATCACCTTTTTGTTGGTTTTCCCCTAGACGATCACATATTGCCCCAGCATAACCTCAAGAATGGGATTATATCGATCCATTATAAACTTACCAAGTTCAAATTTATTATAACAACTTAGGAGTATGTAACTATAAATGGCAAGGTGTTGAACGGTCAAAGAGATGATATGAAAGTCACAAGGAAAATTCAGGTTATGTGTGCCAAATTATTGTCTTTAAACCATAATGTGTATTTGTTGTTGTTTTTACAAAAGAGAACACTTTGATTCTTTGTAAAATTAAATATATTGCACTGCAAGAAGTTCCATTTACTGAGATACATGTACCGGTACTTTCAGGTTAGTCCCATTTTAAAGTTTACACTGGGTTTAATGTATGTATTAAATGCTGTTCTTGGCTTTAACTAGGTTGATATATTCCCATTCCTAGGGTTATAATAGGACAAGTATAACCCCACTCATGAAGTCATAATGGGTTAGTAAAATCCCAATCTTGGTGTTATAATGGGTTAGTATAATCCCATTCTTGAGGTTATGCTGGGACACCACAATCCCATCTTTGGGGTTGTATTAATTGGGCCAAGATAATCCCATTCTTGGGATTCTTAATGAGAACATTTGCTTTACACAAAACCAGCCTTTTTGTCAAAGAACAACCCATTCTAATAGGAGTCTCTCAACACATAAAACATTTTCTTATTCTACAAAAAAGTAACAAATAAAACATCACCGGATCAAAGGCAACACAGATGCTAAACCCAATTTTTCTTGTGAACTTTCACATCATCTCTTTGAAGGTTTAGCACCTTCAACCATTTATATTTACATACTTAATAAGTGTCTTTATAAAAACAGCCAACAGCTGACTTGCAGCAAGACTGTTAATTGTAAATGTTAACAAAACTGCATGTTTGGCAAATCTGATTTAATAAGATCATTAATGGCCTTAAGGCAACTGGCATTGTCTTGACCCAGAGGATAACCCCAAGTCAATTTTCTTGTTCACCTTCACACCATCTCTTTCAAAAGGTTGTTCACATCGCCATTGAGTGTTACATAAGTGTCTTGATAAGAACTGTCAACAGCTGACTTGCAGAAAGACTTGTCAGTTGACTTTTCTACTGTAAACTTTGATTTCAATATTGTGATGACTTCTTCTCTTGCTAACACTCTGCCAAAAACAGCTTTGATAATAGTTTGTGATGAAGCGGCTGTGGAAGGAACTTTACCATGCAATGTCTCTTGACTACCAGTCCCACTGTCTGTTGTGGAAAGAGCTTTAACATTCAATGTGTCTTGAATAAATGCACCACTCAACTGACTTCCTTTGGCAAATGAGCTGTCACATTCACTATCGCTGACAGAGAGAGCTGACAATTAAGATACAATGAAAACAACTTACCAGTAGTTATTTTACTATCAACGCCCATACACATGAATAGCTAGAATAATGCAACCATAAAGAAATAACTTTCATGTAAATGTTACACATGCATATATTTTGGTTTTAATATACCCTGGCAATTTGGCTAAAGAGTTTCAGTTAAGTTACCAGGACCTTTATTAGTAGGAGATCAGTATGATCTAGGACTGTTGTGGACTGTATGCGTATCTGTGCCCATTGGTCTTGTGTATCCTGAAAAGAGTGAAAGCCCCAGTGATGTCTGGTACGGTCATTGAAAGTCGTCAATGTCCAAATGTTTTTGTTCGCAGAGGTGCATTAAGCAACACAGTTTCTTGGAGGTCTGTAATTGGAGTTGCCGATGGCCATTGGAGTGGTCCTGGCATGTGGACAAAGGATTTGTGATTTTGTAAATGCAGTTGCATGGACACTTGCAGGCTTCATCATCAATTTTTGTTGGATGTCCTGAACCAGTGAGAGGTAATGAAAAGTGATTGAATGTCTGTTGCATTGTCCTTTTCCATAGAAAAGTTGAGTTGACGCAGAAGTAGTACCTCAGTGTGCTTGATTCCTCGCTTCTCAGTCGCTTGTTCAGCTATTTGTTAACTGTAAGTGTTTCAACTTCATGAACTTTGACTGCAAGGAAAGAACAATAATGTAGAAGTGAACAGTGAATCATGGATGATACTAATTAAGGGGTACGATTATAGGGCTCATGATTAGAGGTGAGCAAAACTAAAATTAATTATAAGTCTGATGAGTTAATTCAGTGAAAATCAGTTGTCATAGAAAAAGCGAGGCAAATTTTTCTTAAAATTGAAGGACATATTTATCAGTTTGGAATAGATTAAAGGGCTATGTCAGAGATACTTTGTGCAGTAGTACAGCTGTCATATTAATTATTAACCACAACTCACATGGTCCTCATGTGATGCAGTGTATGCATTTTGTGATGAAAGAGTTGAAAGAGACCACTACACGGGACAAAGTTATTAGTATACAGTATCTGGGCCATTAGTAGTTGTGTTGTAGTCATAAGTAAAGAGACCCACACTCTTCCATTGCTTTTTATGTAATGTCCTTTATTCACTGAACGATTATCTTATATTTTCACACAAAGATTACTCTACTTCTACATGGTAACAGTACTTTCACATCATGGAATAGCATGCAGTAGTTTCACATAAGGTGATCATGATCATGTCCTTGTTGCAGTAGTATTACTAGTAATCAATACACTATATCCTTCCCGGGCGATGTTCAAGGAACGGTTAAAGAATACAATCAGAGAATCACACTATAAAATCAGAGCAATAGTCGGAATCAATAATATACAAAATTATCGTAGTCTTTTGTTGACTTGACTACTCGTCCTGACCTAGTGGTGACGACCTCTTCGTTCTGAGTGGCTTGCTCGACAACATGACCCGAAGGTTGAGTGTTTTCACAAGCATCAGAAACTGTTGCACCGGGCTCACTGGAGTCATTGGATTCAATTGTTTCACTACCAAAGTCCTCAGTATGATCAGTAACAGACTCACTAGGCGCAAATTGCCTTAAGTATTTCGCATTGCGAACTAGAGTGGTACCTGTATCGACGTTGACTAGACTTTGCGGAAGAGAACTTCGAGTCTAATTTGTTTTGCTTCATGTTAGCACAATGTACAATGTCACCAACTCTGAAATTATGCGGAGTTGCATTTTGCTTGACATCTTGATATTCTTTTAAACGCGCTTGATACAAGTTGCATTTTGACCGATGGACACGATCGAGCGCCGACGCTGCTGTATTTGAGTAACACTCAATGTGCGGCACTTTATTACGAATTTCGTGATTGAAGAATAGCATAGTTGGCGATTTCCCGCTGACTGGATTTGGACTTGCTCTGTAGAGCATGAGAATTTTAGGTAACTCCTCTTGCCAGGATTTACCTTCTGAGATCACCGCTCGGAGATTTTTCTCAAGATATCAGTGAAATCTGCATAATATGGTGACACACGAATGTGCTTTATTCCACGCGACTTAAGGAAAGCTTCAAACTCTTCGCTTACCAATTGCTTTCCGTTGTCAGAAACGATTTGTTCGGGAAACCCGAATGGGTTGTTCCAGAAAAAATCCACACCCCCCGACGGATGGGATTCTGGAAATTCTCGCGGGAGGGGGGGTCAAGGACCCTGGAAATCCAGGTGGGAGGGGGGGTTGAACTCGAAAAAGTCTTCTGCAGGAGTCATCTAAACCGATAGTTCACGCGATTCGAACGTTTAGTTCGGTGACAGTTTAGCGCTCTCAGACCCTGAAAATAGTAGAAATATTTTGTTCACATATTTTTCACCTGACATAAATGATAATCTAAGTTCCTTCGCAGGTCCTTTTATAGCAGAAAACGCGAATAAGATACTAAAGAAAGAGTCGTCGCAACAATATTGCAACGAAGAGTTTGAAACGCCTGACACATTTTTACTCGTACCCAGACCCAGCGTGCCACCGTTGTTTCATGTAATGATACCAAGAAAGAACAAAGAAAGTGCAAAGAGCAAAGAAAGAACAAGGGCAATTGATTTTTATGAGCTAAGAGTGTATAAACACTCGTTCGCGTTTTAGCATTTTTGGCCTTGCGCACGGTATTGGCTGTCAAACGTTCATTATCGACAATACCCGACTTTTAGCTGTTATTTCTTTGCTGCAAAGTATTTATCTGGAATAATATGGAAAACAAACGCTTGTCTATTATGTCTGCTGTTTATTTTGATACTTGCCTTGCGTATATTTTGCTTTGTTAGCACACAGCACCAAAACAAAGTTGGTGGAATCGGAAAATTTTTCGTCCGGCGCATTACATTTTTATCCGAAACATCGCACTTTTAACATCTTTTCTATCGTTTGTATCGTTTCAAACTTTCTATTGTTCGTTTGGTTCACGGCATCTATCGTTTCAAAGGATGGAAAGAAAAGGTTTAAAGCGTTTCGAAGGTTTCAAAGGTTTCGAGCTTTTCAAAGTTTGTACTTTGCGTGAGAGAATTAGTCACGTACTGAGTAAAAATTGTCACGTGCTAGGCAACCAAACTTTGTTCAGTGAAGCAGAACGAGGTAATTGTTTTGTTTTGGCGCTTTTCACGGCTTTGCAATTTTCAAAACTGGATTTTTAGCGTGTATTTTGGGTTATGTGCGAAAGAAATATTTGAGAGGAACGATTAAAACGAAGGAAACCAAGTGTTTTACAAACCATCGAAACGATTCAAACGATGCGAAGGAAACCATACATCAAACCATTTGAACGCTAGGCGAAACGAAAAATTCAATTTTGGCGTGATGGTTAAAAATTTAGTGCAAAAACTAGTAGCGTAACGCTAGTTCTACCACTATTACTCTAAAAGTACCTACTGTCTGTGGATGAATGTTTCCCAGGGTATTGTCCAACTAATGTGCACCTAAACGGCCTTGACCACCAATACCGTATGCAAGGCCTTTTGCTCCTTTCTTTTCTTAGTTCCACACAACAGAGTTTTTATATAATTTAGCCAAAGCTTTAGGAATTGAAAAAGAACATCTTCTATACGTGATTGTGCATATTTTCTATTAAAAATAAATTAAATTTAAGCCTAATATTTTTTTCCGGAAATCCAGGCAGGAGGGGGAGTCTTTTGTCTTGGAAATCCAGACAGGAGGGGAGGTCTTGGGCTTCAGGAAATCCAGGTGAGAGGGGGGGTTAAAAAACGGACCCCATCGGTTGGGGGGGGTGTGGATTTTTTCTGGAATAACCCAATCTGGTGAATATGTCAGTTAATGCTTTAATGACTTTGTGCGAAGTGATTTCTTTCAAAACACATGCTTCCTGATAAGAAGAATAGTAATCGATGTAAGTCAATATGCATTTGCCATCGATTGGACCAACGAGATCCACTGCACCATTTACCCAAGGGCCTCGAGGTAAAGGTGTTGGCTGAAGCGGCGTGTACTTATTCAACGCCTGATTCAGCACGCAAGCTTGACAATTTCTCATCATTGTTTCGGCTGCTTCGTCCATCCTGGGCCAGAAAAAGCGTGTTCTGAGAAATTGCTTTGTCTTAACGATTCCTTGATGCGTTTCGTGCGCCAATTTTAGAATTTGCTTTTGCAGCGACTGTGGAACAACAATTCGGTTTCCTCTAAGAATTACTCCATCAAAAACAGATAATTCCTCTTTGACCCTATCATATGGTTTTAGATCACGCGACTATTTTCCGCTTTGAATTTGAACAAGTAATTTGGACAGCGTGATGTGTCTGCTGGTTTCGGTTCACATGTCTGAAAGGGTCACGGCCTGAAGGTCTGACATGTTTGATGTGGAAACAAATTGCACATAATTTTCGCCAGCAAAACCAGTGTCCGAAAGGTCGTCTTGCCTGGATGGCAATCGAGACAACGAATCTGTGGTATTTGCATTTCCTGCGATATGCTGAATACAAAAGGTATACTGATGTAATCTTCAAGCTAAATGTTGAATGCGTGGAGGTAAAACTCTGCTTGAATGTGGGTCAAACATCTTAGAAAGAGGCTTGTTGTCAGTTAATAAAGTGAATTTTATACCAAAAAAATTAATTGTGTAAACGTTCGACTGCCCAAACACAACCTAGCGCTTCATGCTCAATTTGTGAATACCTCCTTTCCGTCAGTGTTAGTGATCGACTGATATATTGAATAGGTCTACATTCACCGGTACCTTGATCTTGGAGTAAAATGGCGCCGAGACCAACTGGACTGGCGTCAGTAACCACATAAGTTGGAACATCAACGCGAAAACAAGCCAAGGCCGGTAGACCTGATAGCGCTTCTTTCAAGGCTTTGAATGCCTTTGCTGGGTCATTTCCCCGTGACTATTTCTGCTCTTTCCGAGTGAGCTTTCGTAGCGGTTCGACAATGTTAGCATAATTTGGAACAAATTTCGCAACATAGCCACACGTTCCAAGAAAAGATCAAAGGTCGGACTCATTTTCCGACGGTGGCGTAGCTTTGATGGCTTCCGTTTTCGCTGGGTCGGGTTCGATGCCTTTTTCAGACACAACGTGGCCTAGAATTGAAATTTGTTTAACTCCGAATTCACATTTCCTTCGATTGAGCTTGAGGTTGTACTCCCGACATCGATTGAAAACTTTGCGGACGCGGTTGACAAGTTTTGCCATGGTTTCAGCATAAGTGATAACGTCATCTACCGAAATGCAGACACCTTCAATGCCAAACAAGATCTTTTCCATCATTCTTTGGAAAGCTTCGCTCACATCACTGAGACCGAAGGGAGTTCGCTTAAACCGATAACAACCACGTGGTGTAATAAATGTGGTAACGTAACGCGACTGTTCAGCTAACGTGAGCTGAAAGAATCCACTCTTAGCATCGATCTTTGCGAAATACTTAGATCCATGCATTGCATGCAAGGTATCCTCAACCTTAGGTGAAACGTAACGCTCCCTTATAACAGCCTTATTTACCTCTCTAAGATCACAACATACTCTTAGATCGCCCGATTTCTTGGGAACAATTACTAAATTTGAAACCCAATGACTAGCTTCAGTGACCTCTTCAGTGATATCTTGTTCTAACATCCTGTCAAGTTCATTATTTACTGCCTCAATTTGACTTACGGGGATGCGTCTTAAGTGCTGACTTACAGGTTTGACATCTGGGTCAATGGTAATTTTATGCTCAAAATCAGTGACCTTTCCTAAACCTTGGAAAACATCATCGTACTCCTTGAGTAAAGGATCCAGCTTGTTTGATCGCTGGTCTGACCGACTGAATTTACTTGGGTAAGTATCGCTAGCTTGAAACTGGAGTCTCGTCCCAGTAACGACTCCGCGTTACCCTCTATTATGTAAACCTTAGTATTGATAGTCTTATCGCTGGCTTTGATGGTGGCATTAAAATAACCATTACAATTTAGCGGTTCTTTCTGTCCATACGCAGTGAAGCGTCTTTGAGTTCGATTCAGTTCACAATGCCTAAATTGTGATTTATATAACTGTGAGGATATTATGTTGTACTTACAACCAGTGTCGACTGTCATTTTGGTCCTTTGTCCATTAATTTGTACCGTAATGGAACTGTCAACATTGTTCAAAGAGAGTACTGGTTCACTCTCGTCACTTGAGCTGTCTTCAAGCCAATTAGCAGGTTTGGATCTCAAGCTGCGGACCTTCATGTTTGGAGTTTTCTTTTCTTTCTTTGCAGGCCTCTTTTTGTGCCGGTTTGCTGGATGTGCAGTCTTGGGCTTTGAGCGACAAACCTTTTGCAAGTGTCCAACTTTTTGGCAGATATTGCGCATGGACTTGATTGCACCACATTCGTCAGGAGTGTGTCCGTCGGTTCCCCCACATCTATAACAGCTGAACGGTTTCGCTGGAAATCCGCAGGAAGCGTGCACATGGTCGATATGGATCGGGTTTTCTTTGGTGCCTTGTGACAGCAATCGCGCTTCTTGTACGGCCGTTTCTGCACTTCGCGTGATTTTGATCGTCTTTGCGAGATCCAGATCGTCTTGTTGAAGTAGTTTCTGCTTCAAGGTACGTGAGGAACATTTCTCAACGATTTGGTCCCGGATCATCTCTTCCTCTAGAGTGCCAAAGTCGCATGATTTTGCCAGCTCTCTGAGGCTCGTCAGGTACGTGTTTATTGACTCGTCTGCCTCTTGCGCTCACGACCTGAACTTGTAGCGCTCTGCCACAACGTTCCGTTTTGGTGCAAAGTATCCACTGAGGGCAGTTTTCACCTCTTCGAGGGACTTGTGTTTTCCAGGGAGCGTATTGAAGATGCGTTGTACTGCGGGGCCAAGGCAGTGCAGCATCGTAGCTCTCTGAATCGCATC